>NC_053395.1:221771113-222051113 GCF_905171765.1 Bufo bufo | reverse complement strand
CTATCTCATATCTATCTATTATCTATCTATCTATCTATCTATCTATCTCATATCTATCTCATATCTATCTATCTATCTATCTATCTATCTATCTATCTATTATCTATCTATTATCTATCTATCTATCTATCTCATATCTATCTATCTATCTATCTATCTATCTATCTATCTATCTCATATCTATCTATCTATCTCATATCTATCTATCTATCTCATATCTATCTATCTATCTATCTATCTATCTATCTATCTATCTATCTATCTATCTATCTATCTATCTATCTATTATCTATCTATCTATCTATCTATCTATCTATCTATCCATCCTTATATCTATCTATCTCATATCTATCTATCTATCTATCTCCTTGTGATCCCTTCTGACTTCAGTGTAGATACAAATATCTAGTTTTTCCCTTTTCACACTTTTGCAATTCTTTCTATTCTCATTCTTTAACGTATCCCAATCAGTGACCTACAGTCCGAGCTCCAATCTGATACATTGTAGCAGATTACATAAAGATGTGTTCGGCCGCTACTAAAGTGTTTCCACTCCTAAAGGCCTCATGCACATGATCGTTGTTTTCCGGTCCACAAATTGTGGATCCGCAAATCACGCATACCGGCCGTGTGCTTCCACATTTTGTGGCCCATAATAGAACAGTACTATCCCTGTCCATAATACGGACAATAATAGGACATGTTTTAGTTTTTTTGCAGAACGGACATTTGGATATATGGACACAGTAATTTCAGGTTTTTTGCGCTGCCCCATTGAAGAGAATGGTTCCGCATAGGGGCTGCAAAAAAAAAAAAAAAAACGGACAAAAAAATGTGTTTGTATGCATGAGCCCTAGCTGGGAGCAGGACAAGCTGTGCATAGGGTCACTGCCAGGGAATGGAGCCAGAAGCTCCTCACTGACCAAAAACTGAGATCTCGAAAATGGTGAGAAATCAAAGCATAAAGTATATTAGAAGTTGTAGAACTTTTTTTTATATAATTAATACAGAGATTAAGTTTTAATTATAAAAAAACCCCACATAAAATACTGAGTAATGAATGGGAAAGTATATGTGATATGAGCTAGATAGAAAGGCTACGAATAGATGACAGACAGACAGACAGACACGGACTCAGTCTAACCTGCAGCTCATGAGTGTGGAGCAGGTAGCCCCTGATGAAGAACCAGTAGAGGTTGGTGAGAAGGGAAGGTCCAGGCAAATCCTTGAGTGTCTTCACTTTCTTGTCCCCCTCTGCTGTTCCAGCAGCTGCAGCCCCATGTAAGGCTCTGGCCGGGGAGGTCCTGACCCTGCATGTCTGCAGCGCTGGACTGATCCTGCCAGGGAGGAGGCAGCGTCTCAGAGAAGTGGAGATCATGTCTGAAGTGAGAGCTGCTATCTCCAGTGAGGAGAAACCTCAGAGACCTCCCACTGGTGAAGTCCCGAGGAGACAGCTGGGGCAGGCGGAGAAGAGGCCGGAGGGGGCGCCGCTGATCAGCCCAGCAAAGTCCACTCCCAGGATCTCTATATGCTGACTATACAGATTTTATTAGGGCATTGTGCAGCGACTGGGCCGCAGGGGCAACACGGCGGGCCGATGGGGGTAGTAGCAGTTTTACCCACAGTTAGGAGCGCTCCCTGGGACGGCGTGCAGTGAAGGGAAGGACGGCACCAGATCCTTCGGGCCACACTCTGTGGTCCAGGGATTCCCGCCAGAAGGTGGTGGAGGTGTCCTTGGTGGAATGGGTTGTTTTTTAGGTGCCTTGGAGGCCGGGTCCCTGGTGTTCGTGACGCCAGCACCATTAGGTGCAAACGTAGGTGGTAGAAAGGATGAGGAGTCAATGGTTGAACTTTTACTTGATCAGTAGTCTCAGGGCAGTCAGTACAGTTCATGTAGATAGCAAAAGTAACAATCCAAATATTAGCTCAGCTGTAATCCTTGTAACAGGCTTAGCAATTGTAACTGTATATCTGTCTAGACTCTAGACGTTGTCCACACTCAGGTGCTGGATATAATAACGTCTTACTTGTAATGAGCAGCCCCCAGGGCGGTCTTCCTTACGGCAGGCAAACTCCTCTGCTCCATAATTTGTGCAGGACACTTCCGTAAGCTCAGGTCCACAATGTCCATAGAGGCAGGTGGTAATAGACGACTTGGCGCCCAGTCGTCCGGCTGTGTCCTGGCGCTTCTAGGCTTCTCCCGGTCACTGGTGCTGTGGAGTCCATGAGCTAATGCTGCTCCTATCTCCACTAGACTCTATGTCCAGACATTGACTCTCTGGTCTGTGCTCGGTAGCTGGAAGAGATCTGCCCGCGATCAGGGCCGAGGGGCTAAAGTGGCAGCTACATCCTGGACTTTGCCCGTTCACCTCCTCCATTAGGTTCCTCCCTTCTGTTCTCACCTGCACAGCCTCAGATATGTCTCTGTGGTGTCAGCACCACCTAGGGGTGAATATAGGTAATGACACTAACAGCCTGTTATCAGGAATTGACACTTTACACAGCCATACATTGACGTGACCTCTACAGAAGTGTAAAGTGCCCACGTTTGGCACATAGTGAGACACTGCAATTGCATTCTAGGCATGTGTCTGCGCCATTACTATGCGGGGCCATTCTTAGAACCCACATGCAAGGCTGGGAAAATTCCCTGCAGGTGCTGATTATGGCGGCCTGTACGCTGAGGGGCAGCTCAGAACCTGCACATAAAGCCTCAGTCACACGTCAGTGTTCGGTCAGTGATTTTCATCAGTGATTTTGAGCCAAAACCAGGTGCGGATCTAAACACAGAACAGGCGCAGATCTCTCCATTATACCTGATGTCTGCGGAGGCTCCAATCCTGGTTTTGGCTCACAATGGCCTCATGCACACGACCACAGTTTTGGCGGCTCAGATGCGGACTTATTCTCTACAATGGGGCCACAAAAGATGTAGCCGTAGCCCCGCAAAAAAAATATAACATGTCCTATTCTTGTCCGTTTTGCGGACAAGGATAGGCATTGTTACAATGGATCCGCAACAAAAACGGATGCCATACGGACGTCATCCGTTTTTTTTTGCGGATCTTCAATTTGCAGACCACAAAACACATACGGTTCTCTGCATGCAGCCTTACATTATGTTTCATGCTGGATCCGTCTTGATCAGTATCCTATGACGCACTCAAAAACGCTGCTTGCTGCGGTTTTGTGTCCGGCATGGGAACGCAACCAAATGGAATGCAGTGCAATCAGGAGCATTCTGTTCCGTTCAGTTCTGTTTTGTCCCCATTGACAATGAATGGGGACAAAACGGAAGTGTTTTTCTCCGGTTTTGCCAAACTCTTAAAGTCCAATGGTTTAATAACGAGAGCGCGTCTGGCGAAGAGTCCTTTGTGCTCTCAGTTGATGCAGAAAAGGCCTTCGACAGAGTCAATTGGCAGTTTCTGGAGGAGACTCTGATATATCTAGGCCTGGGAGAGAAGATGACTCATGGCGCTTTACGCCTCACCGTCGGCAAGGGTGCGTGTCAATGGTTCAACTCGCGGACCCCTTCCCTATACGAAATGGGACACGCCAAGGATGTACAAGTGTCTCAATAAACAAAGATTGAACCATAAATATAGAGATGAGTAAACTGACCCCCTACTGTCATTTCATTGACGTCTATCCTCGCTCCATATAGACCCAGATGTGGCGTCCTGCATGTCTCATGTATGGGAGATGCCGAGCATTTACGTATCTCCTGTTTGTCTTATCCCCTCAAGGTCCCAGCGACGGTCAACCTTCAGACCCGCAAGGTTTGGCCACCCTTCAGTGTCAACATCACCCCCATGTACTATACACTAACCCTTGACCTGACACCATCTGACTACACACCGCTGTATGATGCCAGGACAGAGCCACGACTAAGTCAGGAAGATCCCAAACTATTCTAAATGGGCCACGTACAGTTAAAAAAAACGGAGGGGCTTAGCCCTGCGTCTACTTGAAGTTTCTTATCTGAATATGTGTTTTGATCATTTACAGAGCACCTAACCCTCTGCTTCCTATCACACAGTCATCATCCTAAATAATAAACTGTACCTGCATCCACCACTAGGGGGAGCTCACCGCATATGAATTTGTACAGCTCACCTTGAGCACAACACATGTGCAGTGAGCTCCCCCTAGTGGTGACTACCGGCAGCCAGAATTTGATATTTTCACTCTGGCTGTTTTTTTGCATTGTGCTGATGGTCGTCCTCCGGCCATTGTACTGAGGGTGGATACCAAATTATTTAGCTAAATCTGATGATCCTTTACAAATTAATTTCTTCTATAGATCTTACTCCCTGCCTGATTTTTTTCTGTAACCGAATTTCCCCTCCATTATACTCTGTGGGAGCTGCCCCTCTTGAGCGGACCACTCTCCATTCTGACCACTTTCTGAGCCAGTTTTTCAGTGGAAACCCCATTTTGACACATTGGTCTTGCACAAACCGTGAATTGTCTGGACGCGGGTCTGTGCTGCGGCATATTACCGGATCGGAGCAAGCAATAGCAGGCGTCATAGGAGGGAGGCAGTGAGAGAAGGGGAGGCTGCCGCCCATGACATGCTGCACCCTGCAGTCACTGAGGTGTCATGGTTGGCAGTGAGGGCGGAATTTAGAAGGGGGCCAGAGTAGGGACTAGGAATAAGAGAGGGCCTGTGTCGGGGATGAATATTTGGAGGGATGCCATGCTGGTGACCAAGAGGTTACGGGGGTGCGATTCTGGGACCAAGATTTAGAAGTATGAAGGGTGGAGACCAATAAGGAATGTTTCATCCTGTTGTCCGATGCTGCATAAGTTAAAAAAAACGCAGTTTTATTCTCCATCAGCGCTATAGTCAAAGGGGCAGTGACGTCATCAAAGGTCCTTTAGCCAGGTCCTGAAGAAAGTAGAAAGAAGAGGAGATCCGCTACTCGACCAAATGGATGGGGTGAGTTAAATTTGTTTATTATTTTTAACCCCTCAATGGACATTGTACTAAGCATTCTGTATTGAGAATGCTATTATTTTCCCTTATAACCATGTTATAAGGGAAAATAATAAAGATCGGGTCCCCATCCCGATCGTCTCCTGGCAACCATGCGTGAAAATGGCACCGCATCTGCACTTGCTTGCGATTTTCACGCAGCCCCATTCACTTCTAAGGGGCCTGCGTTGGGTGAAAAATGCACAATATAGAGCATGCTGCGATTTTCACGCAACGCACAAGTGATGCGTGAAAATGACCGCTCATGTGCACAGCCCCATTGAAGTGAATGGGTCGGTATTCAGTGCGGGTTCAATGCTTTCACCTCACGCATTGCACCCGCGCGGAATTCTCGCCCGTGTGAAAGGGGCCTTAGAACGAAGTTTTATGCGAATTGACTTCGGATGTTTCATCCGAAGTCGATTCGCTCATCCCTAATCCTGAGGATAGGTCATCAACATCAGGAGCCTGGAAAACCCCATTAAAGGACTTCTGTCACCAGAATCATTGTAATAAAACAGGCTGACCACCTGCAGGGTGTGCAGGTCAGCAGAGGCCAGGAGAGAGGCTCGCCGGCAGCGGTGAGTGAACCCGAACTTTACAGGTTTGGGTTCAGCATTCGGGCAGTGGAGGAATCCCGTTATGGATTCAGTTATAATGGAATATAACGGAATTCTATGATGAATGGATCCGTTATGCTTGGTCATAGACTAAGGCCTCATGCACACGACCGTTGTTTGGGTCCGCATCCTAGACAACGTTTTGGCGGCTCGGATGCGGACCCATTCATTTCAATGGGGCCGCAAAAGATGCGGACAGCACTCCGTGTGCTGTCCGCATGAGTGGTTCCGTTCCGCGGCCCCGCTAAAAAAATATTACATGTCCTATCCTTGTCCGTGCTTTGCGGACAAGAATAGGCATTTATATTGCCGGCGCCCGTTCCATTCCGCAAATTGCGGAAGGCAACACGGACTCCTTCCGTTTTTTGCGGACCGCAAAAAACGGCACGGTCCTGTGCATGAGGCCTAATATTATGACTGATCAAAACGGAATGCCTCTTAAAGACTTCCATTTTGCAATCCATCATATTCCATTATAACGGAATCCATAACAGGATTCCTCCACTGCCCGAACCTGTAAAGTTCGTGTTCGCTCATCCCTTCTCGCCGGCAGTTCTCCTCTGTACTGTGCCTGCGCCAGGTACTGAAGTGCACAGCAAAGGCGCAAGACTAGGAGAAGTGAGGGCCAGGTGTGATGACAACCTGGCTCTGTTTTTAAAAAAGCCCCTGTCCTACAAAATATAAAAAAAATACTTCAATACTTCACCTTTAAAATAATGCATAATTGATACTGCCCCAAGGACACACAAAATAAAGTGAACTTTTTATTCTTACCCACTAAATCACAGAAAACACAAAAACAGTGGGATTGAAGATTTTATTGAATCCTTTACCAACCCCCGCCCCCTCCCCCCAATAGAATGAAATAAATTAAATGCCTCAAACATCATAGTTTAAAATATGTGGAGTATTAAGGGGTTAAACAATTTCTAACCAAATACAAAGCCAGCTAGAGAATGTGATACAAAGTAACATTTTGCAGAGGAATCACAACATGTGTCACTAGATGGCGCTGCAGCCCTGCTCATGACATAATGAGGAGGAGCCCTATAGACTTATACAGGACTGAGAAACAGAATTCTAGACTCTTTACAAAACTCAAACAACCTGATTATTTTGCCTCCAGTTTATCAACATGGCGGATGGAATATGGTACAGAGCACAACTGACTTCACATCAATGTGTGTATTTTGAGTCAAACAATAATGCATTCTACGCTAAACACTGCAGATATCTTCGTGTCTGGCCCTTTAAGCCTCTTTCACACGTCAGTGTTCGGTCAGTGATTTCTATCAGTGATTTTGAGCCAAAACCAGGACTGGAGCCTCCACAGACATAATATATAAGGGAAAGATCTGCACCTGTTCTGTGTTTAGAGCCGCACCTGGTTTTGGCTTAAAATCACTGATGGAAATCACTGACCGAATACTGATGTATGAATAAGGCCTCATGCACACGACCGTTTTTTTTTATGGTCCGCAAAAACGGGGTCCGTAGGTCCGTGATCCGTGACCGTTTTTTCGTCCGTGGGTCTTCCTTGATTTTTGGAGGATCCACGGACATGAAAAAACAGTCGTTTTGGTGTCCGCCTGGCCGTGCGGAGCCAAACGGATCCGTCCTGAATTACAATGCTAGTCAATGGGGACGGATCCGTTTGACGTTGACACAATATGGTGCAATTTCAAACGGATCCGTCCCCCATTGACTTTCAATGTAAAGTCAGGAGTTAATATACCATCGGATCGGAGTTTTCTCCAATCCGATGGTATATTTTAACTTGAAGCGTCCCCGTCACCATGGGAACACCTCTATGTTAGAATATACCATCGGATTTGAGTTAGATCGTGAAACTCATATCCGACAGTATATTCTAACACAGAGGCGTTCCCATAGTGATGGGGACGCTTCTAGTTAGAATATACTGAGAACTGTGTACATGACTGCCCCCTGCTGCCTGGCAGCACCCGATCTTTTACAGGGGGCTGTGATCAGCACAATTAACCCTTCAGGTGCCGCAGTGTGTGGCCTCCCCTCCCCCGCCCCCCCTCCCCCCTTCTATTGTAATATCATTGGTGGCCAGTGTGTGGCCTCCCCTCCCCCCTCTATTGTAATTTCATTGGTGGCCAGTGGGCGGCCTCCCCTCTCTCCCCCCCCCCGATCATTGGTGGGAGCTGGGGCTCCGATCGGTAACCATGGCAACCAGGATGCTACTGCAGGCCTGGTTGCCATGGTTACTTAGCAATATTACAATATTAGAAGCATCACTTCATACTTACCTGCTGGCTTCTGTGATGTGTGTCCGGCCGGGAGCTCCTCCTACTGGTAAGTGACAGATCAATGCGCCGCACAGACCTGTCACTTACCAGTAGGAGGAGCTCCCGGCCGGACACACATCGCAGAAGCCAGCAGGTAAGTATGATGCTTCTAATATTGTAATATTGTTAAGTAACCATGGCAACCAGGCCTGCAGTAGCATCCTGGTTGCCATGGTTAACGATCGGAGCCCCAGAGCGATTAAACTGGGACTCCGATCGGAATCTCCGCTGCCACCAATGATCGGGCGGGGGGGGGGGGGGGGCATGGGGGATTTCGCACACTGGCCACCAATGAAATTACAATAGAGGGGGGGAGGGGGGGCGGGGGAGTCCGCACACTGGCCACCAATGATATTAATACAATAGAGGGGGGGGCCGGGGGGAAGGCCGCACACTGGCCACCAATGATATTCAAACTGGGGAGGGAGGGGGGTCTGCCCCCTGCTGCCTGGCAGCCCCTGATCTCTTATAGGGGGCGATGATATGCACAATTAACCCCTTCAGGTGCAGCACCTGAGGGGTTAATTGTGCGGATCACAGCCCCCTGTAAGAGATTGGGTGCTGCCAGGCAGCAGGGGGCAGTCATGTACACAGTTCTCAGTATATTCTAACTAGAAGCGTCCCGATCACCGTGGGAACGCCTCTGTGTTAGAATATACTGTCGGATTTGAGTTTTCACGAAGTGAAAACTCATCTCTGAAAAAGCTTTTATGCAGACGGATCTTCGGATCCGTCTGTATGAAAGTAACCTACGGCCACGGATCACGGACGCGGATGCCAATCTTGTGTGCATCCGTGTTCCTTCACGGACGCATTGACTTGAATGGGTCCGTGAACCGTTGTCCGTCTAAAAAATAGGACAGGAAACACGGATCACGGATGCGGCTGCAAAACTGTGTATTTTCCGAAACGGCACAACGGCCACGGATGCACACAACGGTCGTGTGCATGAGGCCTAAGGCCTCATGCACACGACCGTATGTGTTTTGCAGTCCGCAAATTGCGGATCCACAAAGAAAAGGATGACGTTCCGTATGCTATCCGTTTTTTTTTTTTTGCGGATCCATTGTAATAATGCCTATCCTTGTCCGCAAACTAGAAAAAAATAGGAAAAGCACTATTTTTTTTGCGGGGCAACGGAACGGACATACTGATGCGGACAGCACACGGTGTGCTGTCCGCGTTTTTTTTTGACCCATTGAAATGAATGGGTCTGCATCCTATCCGCAAAAACAACTGAACGGACACGGAAACAAACAACGTTCGTATGCATGAGGCCTTACTCCGTGTGCATTCCGTTTCCGTTTGTCCTCATGGCCGTTCCACATAAAAGTAGTGCATGTCCTATTACTGTCCGCAAATCACGGTCCGAGGCCCAATTCAAGTCAATGGGTAATACGGAACGCACACGGAACGCATCTTTGTCATCCGTATTTTGCGGATCCATACTGTAGAAATGCTATGCCCAGACCATATTGCTCATGTGTTTGGTGATTAATAAGTTACTGTTTCCGTTTCCGATCCGCAAAAAACGGATCGCATATGGAAACCATACGGATATGCTTTGTGGAATAACGGAACGGAAGAGGACTTAAATCAGAGAAAAATAAAAACTCAGATGCGGACTGCAAAATACATACGGTCGTGTGCATGAGACCTTAGGCTGTGTGGTTCATCAGTGAAGTGCATTATGGGATTCACATTAGAAAAATCCGTTTATCCCCAATGCATCCAATATTCCATCGTATTGCAGTTTTAGGGCTCTGGTCTTTTAAGCCTCATTCACACGTCAGATATTATAGAACGAAGAGCCACCCCCAGGGGATCTCTCTCTCTCTCACATGGGTTGAGTAAATTATTTCAGAATGGATTTTATATTGAATATCTGGAAATTTGTGGAATGGAATTTTTGTATAATTGATTTTAATCTGTTTAGATTTTTTTTTAGATTCGATAAAGCAAATTAAAAAGAAAGATCTATGTATATGGTGGCACTCCAGCACAGCGTCCACTGAGCAGTAAAGAGTCTTTGAATGGAGAGCTCTGCTCCGCCTAGTGGTCACAGGTGGTACTTCGTCTTCTCTCTCAGTCTGGGCAATGAGGGACCGTGCAGCTTCCAGGGTATCAGGGTGCTGAATGTTGGAACCTGGAAAGTTACATTTAGAGGCTTTACAAATGTTGCACTTCTACATGGAGAAATACATATTGGATAGGCATGCTGTTTAATTTAGCAGCTGGGGCCCTTTAAGACTGCCCACTAAACAACCGCCATGGTATAGAGCGGGGCTGCCACTGAGGGGCCTTTACTGCAACTACCCAATTGCCGGGACTGTCCCTGGCACGGAGGGCCTAAGCTTTAACACCTTGTATTCCAGAAATATTTTGATAATCTGTGGTTGTCATTGATATTCCTAGTACGTGTGACATGTAGATGACTGTTCTTCTGAGACACCCTGATATGTGGTGGTCAAGTACCTACCAAAGGTGATCCAAGAAAGGATATAGGGTGACAGGGTCATGGGTGCTCAAGGCTCATAAGGTGGCCTGGTCTGATGAATCAGGTTACATCATGCGGACGGCCGAGTGTGTCACTTACCTGGAGAAGAGATGGCACCAGGTGCACTATGGGACAAGTTGGCCTGGTCTGAGGAATCAGGTTACATCATGCAGACAGCCGAGTGTGTCACTTACCTGGAGAAGAGATGGCACCAGGTGCACTATGGGACAAGGTGGCCTGGTCTGAGGAATCAGGTTACATCATGCAGACAGCCGAGTGTGTCACTTACCTGGAGAAGAGATGGCACCAGGTGCACTATGGGACAAGGTGGCCTGGTCTGAGGAATCAGGTTACATCATGCGGACGGCCGAGTGTGTCACTTACCTGGAGAAGAGATGGCACCAGGTGCACTATGGGACAAGGTGGCCTGGTCTGAGGAATCAGGTTACATCATGCGGACGGCCGAGTGTGTCACTTACTTGGAGAAGAGATGGCACCAGGTGCACTATGGGACAAGGTGGCCTGGTCTGAGGAATCAGGTTACATCATGCGGACGGCCGAGTGTGTAACTTACATGGAGAAGAGATGGCACCAGGTGCACTATGGGACAAGGTGGCTTGGTCTGAGGAATCAGGTTATATCATGCGGACGTCTGAGTGTGTCATTTACCTGGAGAAGAGATGGCACCAGGTGCACTATGGGACAAGGTGGCCTGGTCTGAGGAATCAGGTTACATCATGCGGAAGGCCGAGTGCGTCACTCACCTGGAGAAGAGATGGCACCAGGTGCACTATGGGACAAGGTGGCCTGG
The DNA here is from genome assembly GCF_905171765.1 of Bufo bufo. Taxonomy (NCBI): domain Eukaryota; kingdom Metazoa; phylum Chordata; class Amphibia; order Anura; family Bufonidae; genus Bufo; species Bufo bufo. The sequence continues at coordinate 222,039,892 of NC_053395.1, read as the reverse complement.
TCTGAGGAATCAGGTTACATCATGCGGACGGCCGAGTGTGTAACTTACATGGAGAGGAGATGGCACCAGGTGCACTATGGGACAAGGTGATCTGGTCTGAGGAATCAGGTTGCATCATGCGGACGGCCGAGTGTGTAACTTACCTGGAGAAGAGATGGCACCAGGTGCACTATGGGACAAGATGGCCTGGTCTGAGGAATCAGGTTACATCATGTGGACGGCCGAGTATGTAACTTACCTGGAGAAGAGATGGCACCAGGTGCACTATGGGACAAGGTGGCCTGGTCTGAGGAATCAGGTTACATCATGTGGACGGCCAAGTGTGTAACTTACCTGGAGAAGAGATGGCACCAGGTGCACTATGGGACAAGTTGCCCTGGTCTGAGGAATCAGGTTACATCATGCGGACGGCCGAGTGTGTAACTTACATGGAGAGGAGATGGCACCAGGTGCACTATGGGACAAGGTGATCTGGTCTGAGGAATCAGGTTGCATCATGCGGACGGCCGAGTGTGTAACTTACCTGGAGAAGAGATGGCACCAGGTGCACTATGGGACAAGATGGCCTGGTCTGAGGAATCAGGTTACATCATGTGGACGGCCGAGTATGTAACTTACCTGGAGAAGAGATGGCACCAGGTGCACTATGGGACAAGTTGCCCTGGTCTGAGGAATCAGGTTGCATCATGCGGCCGGCCGGGTGCATGTGCGTCACTTACCTGGAGAAGAGATGGCAGCAGGTTCACTATGGGATGAGGACAAGCCGTCACAGGTAATGTTCTGCTCGAAACCTTGGGTCCTGGAATTATATGGATGAGCAGGATAATGCCCGGCCACGCTGCAAAAACTGTCCACGAATGAAGTGCAGCGGGCCCTGAAAAGTAGAGAGGATAGAAGTGGTTGTAGCGATAATAGAGGTGGTACCTACGCACTTAGATTTTTCTGGGTTGTGCAGTGATGAGAATGTACACCTTTTCTTCCCTTCAGGGCACACTCTGGTTCTAGGGTTCTCCTGCCTGGTGATAGGTGGGGTGTCTTTGATGGTAATGGATTTTGAGCAGGGTCCCCTGAAACGTGAGGCAGGTGTAACAGATAAAGTTCTATATACAGCAGTCAGTTCTCTGCATGCATGGACTGGCAGTTCTTATACAGATCTTACAATTCTCATGGTCCTCCACAGTCTTTGTGCATGCACCGCCTCTCAACACTGTTAGGCCTCTTTCACACTACCGTATGGCTATTTCAGTGTTTTGCGGTCCGTTTTTCACGGATCCGTTATTTCCGTTTCCGTTCAGTTTTTCCGTACGGCATATACAGTATACAGTAATTACATAGAAAAAATTGGGCTGGGCGTAACATTTTCAATAGAAGGTTCCACAAAAACGGAACGGATACGGAAGACATACGGATACATTTCTGTATGTGTTACGTTTTTTTTGCGAACCCATTGACTTGAATGGAGCCACGGAACGTGATTTGCGGGCAATAGTAGGACATGTTTTATCTTTCAACGGAACGGAAAAACGGAAATACGGAAACGGAATGCTTACGGAACACATTGCTCTGTCATACTCTATTCTTACTCTACTGCCCCCTATGGGGAGGGTGGCGCTGTTACAGCCCGTTATCATCTTGTGCAGGTCACATACAGAAAATGCAGAAAATACATTTTTAACCCCTTAAGCACTGGACCACTGCAGTAGCAGTGGGACGCTGCAAAGGAACATGACAACGAGATAAGGGGGATGACTCCAAACTCCCAGATCTGGTGCAACCTACAGGCCCAGAGACCACGGGACACCTCAGCGGTCGCGTGGAGTCCAGGCCTCGATGCATCACAGCTGTTCAGGATGCACACAGGGTAGCAGGGGGTTTTAATGTTATGGTTTATCTGTATATAGAAGGAGATGTCGGATCCCTGCAGAGTCGCGCTCAGTCCCGGCTGGATGTGAAGTGTTTGTACTCGTGCTCAAAGGATATTTTAAGACTGAAGTGTGAAATTGCTGCATCCGGCACAAGGGCTTAAGAGATTCACGGCTTCATCATCATCATTTACAGAGAGCAGTAAAGTATGTGATGCTTATGTGACACTCGCCTTCCGCGCTCTCGGAGGCCACGAGCTGGCGTCTCATCAGATTTCTCTGTTTACCTTATGAGTGCCAATCTGAATAAATTAGGTGGGCACAAAAAAATAACCCGCATATAAGATAAAACTTATACTCCGTTCGCATTCAAAGCTGCATTCAAAATTCTACAAAAAGCAAAAGAACCGCTGATAAAAACTGGAAAATACAAACATAAAGTAACAGACACAATTCTTAGGGCTCATTCTCGCCACCGTATGAATGGGTCCGCATCCGTTTGGCAATTTTGCGGAACGGGTACTGACCCATTCACTTCAACCTCATATTGATGACCTATACATTGATGACCACCGACCTCATATTGATGACCTATACATAACGGTTACTAATGTATCGATCTTCAAATCATGCCTTATACTCCAGTCACATCCAAAGCTGCATTCAAAATCTTTATGCTCTCAAAAAGTACTATGCTAAAAAATTTCTGACAACTTAGATGCAATCCCATAGTCCATGGAGGTCATTTCTGAACATTTTAACATCACTTTTTAGTGTGAAAATATCGCACAACCCCCTTTTTGTGACTTTTTAAACGTTTTGTCACAAGGGCGTTTTTGCTCAGGGGCGTGCAGGGACTTCGGCCGACAAATATACCAACGTTTACACCTGTAAACATGCGTAAATGTTGTCGAGAAGCTACTCTAGTCAGTTTCTCCACAAGGCGCCTGGTCATAAATTATATGCATCCTCCGCCAGCAACGCCAGCGCAAGATAGGAGGAAAAGACTGGCATAAAAAGCCGCTCTTTGTAAATGACCGCCCATGTTTTTAGAGCATAGGCGTCAATACATGCGCAGTACAGGCACAGAACTAACAGTGGAAACCCAGTTGTAATCTCTGAGAGCCTGAAAGCTAACCTGCAAAATTTTAATGCAGCTTTGGATGTGAGTGGAGTATAAGTGACCATAATATGCATTATTTTTTTTGGGGGGGTTGAGGGGGCATTATATGCATATACGGTAATGGAATGTCTGATGATGTCACCTGGTGAAACTATAAAAAAAATTAGGACCCTTTCACACGAGCGAGTTTTCCGCGCGGGTGCAATGCGTGACGTGAACGCACAGCGCCCGCACTGAATCCTGACCCATTCATTTCAATGGGTCTGTGTACATTACGCATTAGTTCTGCGTTGCGTGAAAAACGCAGCATGTTCTATATTCAGAGTTTTTCACGCAGCCCTGGCCCCACGGAAGTTTTTCACGCATCCGAAAGCAAGTGCGGATACAATGCGTTTTTCACTGATGGTTGCTCGGAGATGTTGTTTGTAAACCTTCGGTTTTTTATCACGCGCATGAAAAACGCATCAAAACGCATTGCACCCGCGCGGAAAAAACTGAACGCAATCGCAGACAAAACTGACTGAACTTGCTTGCAAAATGGGGCGAGTTTCACCGAACGCATCCGGAGCCGATCCGTCACGCTCGTGTGAAAGGGGCCTATAGAACATGCTGCGTTTTTCATGATGCACAGACCCATTGAAATGAATGGGTCAGGATTTAGTGCAGGCGCTGTGCGTTCACGTGACGCATTGCACCCGCGCGGAAAACTTGCTCGTGTGAAAGGGGCCTAAGGGTGATTGCCGCCATCAGGGAAGCTTTCAGAAAAGTCCCTAAGAAGGATGGAGTCTTTATTTTGGCTGCAGCCGCCAGGACAAATTTGTATTTGGGGTTTATGGGTAGGTGACAGGTCCACTTCACCATATTAACTGCGCACAGCTGGCAGCGCGGCGCGGGCAGAGATCAGCGGAAAAACTTTGCAATGTGTATACAATGTCAGTTTGTGTAGAAAAGCTGTTACCGGTGAGTAAGGGTTTATACACAGAGCGGCAAGTCATAGTCCGTCCTGAGCAGAAGGCAAACGGAGCGTTCCGTGGAGCTCACCGGGCTGGTTAAATACACAATGGACGCTGCAGCTGCAAATGGGGGTCAGTTACCATAACTGACTTAAAGGGTAACTCCGCCCAAGTCATATAATCCTCCTACTATCTCCCTTAATCCTTGACTACTCTTAGCAGCTGGTTTAAATTTTCTTTTAGTGTTCATGGGACCTATAAAATGCTGAAAATGATATTATTTTAACTTTAACTTGCATTATTGAATAATGACATCATATTATTTGTCACACGTGTCATATTGCTCCTTGCCGACACTTCTCTGCTCTCCGCCTCATCCGGTCTCCAGGACACCCTGTAAGGGCTGAAGATGTCACAGGCTCCTTCAGGATGATGTTCCTAAATGCTTCCAGTGTCTCAGTGTCATCTGGACCTTGGACCGTCTTCTGCTTCTATCTTCCCTGGTATTTTTGCCCATGCAGTCATGGTTTTGATACGTATAGGAAAGTTTCTCTATTAATATCAGCCACATAATACCGCCATACTCTTTCAAGATAATAATGCCATATACAGCCTACATAATACCGCCATACAGTTTTAACATGATACTACGATACAAACATGCATAAGATATTCATAATGTTTCAAGATTATACTACTATATATTGTCCACATAATGTCTTCATATACAGCCTACATAATACCGCCATACAGTTTCAGGATGATACTAGGATAAACAACATGTATAATATATTCATATTGTTTCAAGATTATACTAGAATATACAGTCCACATAATGTCTTCATATACTGTATGCTGCCATATACAGCATACAGAATACCACCATACAGTTTCAGGATAATATCAGCATATGCAGCATACATACTACCGCCAAACAGTTTAACATAGCACTAGCATACAACACGGCGCCAGCCGTAACGCAGGTGCTGGGGAGCGGTGTAAGTATAATCCATATGAGGGGCCCGGGCATTTTGGGGGGCATTATAGGTGTTGGATAACCTCTTTAAAGTGGCCGTTTACTGCCCCCTAGAGGAGGATTCCATCATGCACACATGTTTTATAAAGACTCAAAAACTGGCCCTCAATGGGTCTCTTGTAGATAAGCTGATCACAGGAAAGGGGTCCCACCCTTGAGACTTCCCATCCACTGACGGACTGCAAGAAAGGGGGCGCTCCATCAGAAGCCCTAAATGAGCCTATTGAAATAAATGGGACAAAGGGCCCCAGTGATCTGCGCTGGACGGAGGACTACCCTGACCTCAGCAGGTCAATGAGACAATCCTGTGTAAGCTAAACACATCAGCAGCACACATCCCTCTCCTGATATTTGCTACAATGTAACAGCGCAGGCAAAATGTATCAGTCTGGACCACAGACTTGTAGTTTACAAAGGATTGTCTGGAATGGATGCAATTGTAACAAACAATCATCTGTGAGAAGTATTAGGTAGGGACAGGTTTTCAGCCCAAGGCCTCATGCACACAACTGTATGTATTTTGCGGTTCCACAAAACACGGAACGGCAAAAAATATGAATGACGTCCACGTGACATCTGTATTGCATCCGTTTTGGTTTTTTTGCAGATACATTGTAACAATGTCTATCCTTGTCCATAAAATGGCCATGCGGAAATGGAATGCACGCGGAATTTTTAATACTTTTTGCCCATTGTGTGCAAGAGCTCTTAGGCTATAACAATTCTAGGTCACTGATCGCAAGCAGAGATCTTGAAAATGGTGAAAAATGTAAATGCTGTTGTGAGAACGTCTGTTAGAAAGTTGCAGACGTTCTCATGATACAATGATTAGGCTTTATGTAGAGAAGTCTGGACAATGCCATTAATGGTCACCACCGTGACTGTGGCCCACAGCCTTGGACGGACCCCATGGTCCTGTTGTGGGGCCCCCACTGATACCTAAGCAGGTTCTTCTGAGATCCATTAGCTGAGCGTTATTGACCTCCACCCTCCTTCGGGCTGGAGGGGATTAGCAGGGAGGGTCTGGTAATATCATCTAATAAGGTAGTTCCTCTTCAGTTCCCATTAAAGATGAGGTTAACCCCTCAGTCACAGGTGAGGCCATCAGAAGGCAGCCAGGTAAAGTAGTGCAGGTCTCCCCGGCATTGGAGGGGTTAATCCTCAGCATCTTAAAGTCACCAAGTGCTCACAGGTCTTAAATGATTAAAGTAGGATTAGCAGAATCCTGTAATCTCAATACAAAGGTACAAATTGTATCCAGGCCCCGTTACACGGCTCGCATTATAGGAAGCGCTTCCTATAGTCACACACTCACTTCCAGGGTCTCCGAGAGGGGTCGCTGGAAAATTATCAGCAGGAACCCATGAGAGGCTGTAATCTGTAGGGTTAGAACTTTCCTTCCAGTCCAATAAATGAGATAAAGAGGAATATTAATTCCCTAAGGACTCCCATGATTGTGGGGGGGGGGGGGGGGGTGTACAGCATCGGCATTATTGGGACCAACAAACTATGGGATATTTGGAGATAAGAGGTACCAAGGTCTAGACACCAGGACACCTCTGCATCGAGGGTTATATAGGTTTCTGGAGTAGATATGGAAAATATGGCTGCAATTTTTTGGGGTGATTTTTGGATGCCATGCTGAGCGCCACCCAGGCGCCAGTAACCCAGTGCTGAGGGAATCGGCTATGTTCTTTTCTGGTTCTAGTTGGCATTTCCCATGGAGAACCAGACCCCGGGAACATGTGGGGGCTCAGCATTACAATATTAGGAAAGGTTTATTGCATAATCCCCTCCAGCAGATATGGAGACTGTGACTAATACCGCACCTCGCTGCCGCCGGACGTCAAATACGTATAATCACTGGTTACCAAGGCGTGCCGTTACGCCGTTCCTGAGGAGCAGGTAAGGTCAGTCTTGGTACAGTGTTCACACACTCCGCTCTGAGGGAGCCTTTTCACTGCCCCAGTGAAACAGCGCGTTCTCAGCCCGTGTATGCTGCCACCAGTTCCTTGCTTGATATAAGCCCGGGATTATATAGGGTGAGAAACCTAACTAGGTAGAAACACGGATGTGGGGATTCGTGATCGAGATACAAGACAGCACAAGATTAAATATATATATTTAATCGCTTTAAGGGCTCACTAGCCATAACACAATATACACACAAGGATATATACAGTGGTCTGTGGTTACAAATACAAATGATAGGGTACAACCATGGTTAAGCAGAACAAAGTCAGTTTACCAGGTATATGAGTCCTTTGGGTTGTGATGAGTTCTTAGCTGTAGTCACATGGGCTGCAGTGATGTCAGCAGTTTGCAGGTCCCTCTAAACACATGGCACGATATGACCCCCCCTTCAGAGAAAAGACACGCCCGCTTGCTGGCACGAGCCTTTTGATCTGTAGCCGGCCCCTCCCCTCCCGGCCTCTGGGAGAAGTCCACTGCCCCTCTTCTGGGGCTGGCAGCAAATGAGCCACAAAACTGATCAGGGCTCATGGCTCCAGACCAGAATATCATAGGGAGGTGGTTCTGAGACCAATGGATCTGCCTGGGTTTCGGCTACCAGTAGAGTCCAAGCATGGGACCGTTATTTGGTTTCTGTGGGGATATATGTATATCTCCCCTCCCTGGCATCCCACCACCAAACTATGACCACGGGCCTGGTCATCGTGGCCACAGGGACACAAATATGTATCTGGTTTATATCTGTGATGGACGGTCGATTCATAATTCCTTATGAATCGACGGCTCTAAAATGTCTGATAATTTGATTGAACTGGGGAATGGCCTAGACCCCTACAGAGAGGTTTTCCTGCAGGATCCGTGCTATCTGAATGAAGGTGAGAAATTGTAAACAAAGGTGGCCTGCTAGAAGTTCTCTTCCATTTGGCTGGTCTTTAAAGCAGACCCCCCCCTCTGTGGAGTTCACTACCTCTGCTATTTGACAGCAGATGGCTGGTGTGGGAACATGGCTGACAGTAAATAATAATCCATATTCCTCACAGAGAGTAAAGAGTTAATGATGCAGATCCCTCCCGTTTCATGTTCTCAGCGAGAGTCCATGGGAAGACTAAACCCTCCAGCCTCCAGCTCCTCCACACACTTCTTCCCACCAGGAGCTCCAAGGTCACCCAGATAGGCCTCGGATTGTGGTGGCTAGGAAGGTCGATACTGAGAGGGGAATCAGCGCTCTCACTCCCAGCATGGAGGCAGCTACATAAATATGGTCAGTCTGAGTGCACCGGCCCCATCACTCCCATCATTCTCCTCAGTAAACGCTGCGACCAGGGAAATATTTATTGAGTCTGCAGAAGTAATGATGTTATTAAAGCACTTCTCAATGTAGATCCTGGAGCAGAACATGAGCAGTGGGCAAGAGGGTGCTGGATGTACCCACCAGTCCTGTTGAAAGATGCTCTTTGTGGTATCCTCTACTGGTGCCATCCTACCTTTATATGGTACGCCGTCATCACAGATTAACGTTATACCATACAGTGTCAATATATCAGTGAGGAGGTTCCCAAGTATACTCTACAGTACCTAAGTAGCCTAGCAACACAATATCTAAGTAAATACCACCATACAGTGCCCAAATAATACCAACATACAGTGCTGACATGATACTGCCAAACAAAGCTTAGTGCTCAGATAATACTACCATGCAGTGCCCAAATAATACCAACATACAGTGCTCAAATAATACCACTATACAGTGCTGGCATGATATTGCTAAACAGACACAATACCACAATACAGTGCTCAGATAAAACTGCTATTCAGAGATTAAATAATAGCACCATACAGTGCTGAAATTATACTGCCAAACAGAGCTTAGTGCTCAGATAATTAGACCAGTCTTGGTGAATAGGAACCTGCTATACTGACAAAGAACCACCAGGGGTCAGACTAATAGAAATACTCAACTGCTGTGTGACTTTTAATAAATACTAGGCAAAAGAAAGACAGAGGAATGAAATACGCCTGTCTAATTTTACGCCCCCAAAACAGTGAAGCTTGATAAATGTGCCCTAAAGTATAATCTTCACAGCGCTTTACCACGCCCTAGGAACTCTATAGGTTTTAGGGGCCATTTGTTCTTGTTGTCTCTGCATCCCTTACAGAAGTGGTCTCCAACTGGTGACTCTCCAGCTATTGCAAAACTACAACTCCCAGCAGGGAACAGCTGAAGATCCACAGACAACCACTAGATATCAAGTTGGCTGTCAGCGGCCAATAGGTCTGAGCGGCAAATCTCTGATGGAAGAACAAGGGATTAGAGACGGAAGAGAGATAAGCGCCTGCACCGGCAGCGGGACGGGCCCGGACATTGTCCTGACAAGTGCTGATAAGGTTCTTCATACTGAGAAGCATCTTCATGGAGGATAGTAGATACAACCTGTCTGTTCCCACATTTACACTTTTTACAGGGATCCTGCATGCTGACTGTTACCCTGCTATAGAATAGATGTACATTATGTATATGACTGTTCTGTGTAAGGGCCTATTCACACGCAGCTGATTTTGTTGCAGAAATGTTCTACGACTGATGAATCAGTTCATTTCATCTGGATGGGGTTGGTTCGATGGGAAGCACATGGATTTCTGCAACAACAAATAAACAAAAAGTAACAATCGTCTGCAAGTTGCAACATTCTAACCAGGTGATTCTCATGTCATGTGATCTTATAGCCCCGGTCACAGGCAATATGTTTCCATGAGATGGCGCTGCATGGTGTCTCTGTATACAGAAGCAACCATTGCAGGGTAGAACTCCTTTACATTCAATAAAGCCACAGTGTGTAATGTTCTCTTTTTTTTTTTTAGCAAGCCTTGTGCATTATACTACAGATCTCTGCTTGCTGTTAGTGAATGGAAACACACTGACTAGATTTTTAAAGACTTTGGGGGAGATGTATCAAACTGCTATAAAGAAAAACTGGCTTAGCTGCCCATAGCAACCAATCAGATTCCAAATTTTATTTTTCAGAGCTACTTTGAAAAATAAAAGGTGGACTCTGGTTGCTATGAGCAGCTAAGCCAGTTTTTCTTTACACCAGTTTTGATAAATCTTCCCATTAGTATGTAAACAAGGAGTGTCTGCATTCACTGACAGCAAGGATCTTAAAAATTGTTATCTCTTTAATTTGTAGTATTCCCCTGATTGGAAGATCAAGAGGGAGAAAAATAAATGAATTCCTAGTAGATGATGGAGACTGCGCTCTGAATCAGTCAAATGAGACCTATGCGGCCCTTTCTTCCTTGGAGATGTCTTTCTGGCCCCAAGATCTGCTGCCCTCAGATGCACAGACGCTGATGATGTATGGAGACAGAGGAGTAAGGCCCCTTTCACACGGGCGAGTATTCCGCGCGGATGCGATGCGGGAGGTGAACGCATTGCACCCGCACTGAATACCGACCCATTCATTTCTATGCGGCTGTTCACATGAGCGGTGATTTTCACGCATCACTTATGCGTTGCGTGAAAATCGCAGCATGCTCTATATTCTGCGTTTTTCACGCAACGCAGGCCCCATAGAAGTGAATGGGGTTGCGTGAAAATCGCAAGCATCCGCAAGCAAGTGCGGATGCGGTGCGATTTTCACGCACGGTTGCTAGGAGACGATCGGGATGGAGACCCGATCATTATTATTTTCCCTTATAACATGGTTATAAGGGAAAATAATAGCATTCTGAATACAGAATGCTTAGTAAAACAGCGCTGGAGGGGTAAAAAAAAACAAAAAAATAATTTAACTCACCTTAGTCCACTTGATCGCGGAACCGGCATCTCCTTCTGTCTCCTTTGTTGAATAGGACCTGTGGTGAGCATTAAGTACAGTTACAGGAGCTTTGATGACGTCACTCTGGTCATCACATGGTACGTCACATGATCTTTTACCATGGTGATGGATCATGTGATGACCGGAGTGACGTCATCAAAGGTCCTGGAATGAATGCTCACCACAGGTCCTGTTCAGCACAGAAGGAGACAGACGAGATGCCGGCAGCGCCAGCAAGTGGATGAAGGTGAGTTAAATTATTATTATTTTTTTAACCCCTCCAGCGCTATTTTACTTTGCATTCTGTATTCAGAATGCTATTATTTTCCCTTATAACCATGTTATAAGTGAAAATAATACAATCTACAGAACACCGATCCCAAGCCCGAACTTCTGTGAAGAAGTTCGGGTTTGGGTACCAAACATGCGCTATTTTTCTCACGCGCGTGCAAAACGCATTACAATGTTTTGCACTCGCGTGGAAAAATCACGGGTGTTCCCGCAACGCACCCGCACATTTTCCCGCAACGCCCGTGTGAAAGAGGCCTAACAGTCAGGATGGCAGGCACATCAGCTGCCATGGGGCTCAACAACTAAGGGAGTGATTACCACACAGCAGTGAAGTGCAGGTTCTTTACTGCAACATCACTGTGTTTATTATCTCTGTACTGTGACATCACTGTGTTTATTATCTCTGTACTGTGACATCACTGTGTTTATTATCTCTGTACTGTGACATCACTGTGTTTATTATCTCTGTACTGTGACATCACTGTGTTTATTATCCCTGTACTGTGACATCACTGTGTTATTATCTCTGTACTGTGACATCACTGTGTTTATTATCCCTGTACTGTGACATCACTGTGTTTATTATCTCTGTACTGTGACATCGCTGTGTTTATTATCCCTGTACTGTGACATCACTGTGTTTATTATCCCTGTACTGTGACATCACTGTGTTTATTATCCTGTACTGTGACATCACTGTGTTATTATCTCTGTACTGTGACATCACTGTGTTTATTATCCCTGTACTGTGACATCGCTGTGTTTATTATCTCTGTACTGTGACATCACTGTGTTTATTATCTCTGTACTGTGACATCACTGTGTTTATTATCTCTGTACTGTGACATCACTGTGTTTATTATCCCTGTACTGTGACATCGCTGTGTTTATTATCCCTGTACTGTGACATCGCTGTGTTTATTATCCCTGTACTGTGACATCACTGTGTTTATTATCCCTGTACTGTGACATCACTGTGTTTATTATCCTGTACTGTGACATCACTGTGTTTATTATCCCTGTACTGTGACATCACTGTGTTTATTATCTCTGTACTGTGACATCACTGTGTTTATTATCCCTGTACTGTGACATCACTGTGTTTATTATCCCTGTACTGTGACATCACTGTGTTTATTATCCCTGTACTGTGACATCACTGTGTTTACTATCCCTGTACTGTGACATCACTGTGTTTATTATCTCTGTACTGTGACATCACTGTGTTTATTATCTCTGTACTGTGACATCACTGTGTTTATTATCCCTGTACTGTGACATCACTGTGTTTATTATCCCTGTACTGTGACATCACTGTGTTTATTATCCCTGTACTGTGACATCACTGTTTATTATCCCTGTACTGTGACATCACTGTGTTTATTATCCCTGTACTGTGACATCACTGTGTTTATTATCTCTGTACTGTGACATCACTGTGTTTATTATCTCTGTACTGTGACATCACTGTGTTTATTATCCCTGTACTGTGACATCACTGTGTTTATTATCTCTGTACTGTGACATCACTGAGTTTATTATCCCTGTTCAGTGACATCACTGTGTTTATTATCTCTGTACTGTGACATCACTGTGCTTATTATCTCTGTACTGTGACATCACTGTGTTTATTATCTCTGTACTGTGACATCACTGTGCTTATTATCTCTGTACTGTGACATCACTGTGTTTATTACCCCTGTACTGTGACATCACTGTGTTTATTATCCCTGTACTGTGACATCACTGTGTTTATTATCTCTGTACTGTGACATCACTGAGTTTATTATCCCTGTTCAGTGACATCACTGTGACATCACTGTGTTTATTATCTCTGTACTGTGACATCACTGTGCTTATTATCTCTGTACTGTGACATCACTGTGTTTATTATCTCTGTACTGTGACATCACTGTGCTTATTATCTCTGTACTGTGACATCACTGTGTTTATTATCCCTGTACTGTGACATCACTGTGTTTATTATCCCTGTTCAGTGACATCTCTGTGACATCACTGTGCTTATTATCTCTGTACTGTAACATCGCTGTGTTTATTATCTCTGTACTGTGACATCACTGTGTTTATTATCCCCGTACTGTGACATCACTGTGTTTATTATCTCTGTACTGTGACATCACTGTGTTTACTATCTCTGTACTGTGACATCAGTGTTTATTATCCTGTACTGTGACATCACTGTGTTTATTATCCCTGTACTGTGACATCACTGTGTTTATTATCTCTGTACTGTGACATCACTGTGTTTATTATCTCTGTACTGTGACATCACTGTGTTTATTATCTCTGTACTGTGACATCACTGTGTTTATTATCCCTGTACTGTGACATCACTGTGTTTATTATCTCTGTGCTGTGACATCACTGTGTATATTATCTCTGTACTGTGACATCGCTGTGTTTATTATGTCTGTACTGTGACATCACTGTGTTTATTATCCCTGTACTGTGACATCACTGTGTTTATTATCTCTGTACTGTGACATCACTGTGTTTATTATCTCTGTACTGTGACATCACTGTGTTTATTATCCGTGTACTGTGACATCACTGTATTTATTATCCCTGTACTGTGACATCACTGTGTTTATTATCCCTGTACTGTGACATCACTGTGTTTATTATCTCTGTACTCTGACATCACTGTGTTTATTATCTCTGTACTGTGACATCACTGTGTTTATTATCTCTGTACTGTCACATCACTGTGTTTATTATCTCTGTACTGTGACATCGCTGTGTTTATTATCTCTGTACTGTGACATCACTGTGTATATTATCTCTGTACTCTGACATCACTGTGAGCATTATCTCTGTATTATGACACCTATAATATTTTAATGTACTGAAATCGCTGTTGAGGGTGGTCATGGTGGAGTGGGGCCCCATTCCAAGCTTTTCTATGGGCCCCATGGCTATAATATATACAGTCTTGACTCCTCTATCTCTTACCTGCAGCTCTAACAACAGTTGTCACAAAGACAGATCATCTCATCCCCTGACTTCCTCTGCCTGATATAGGAGTGGTGAAGAGATAATCTCCTCTTCTCTGGGTAATTTATGACCCAGCACATCTGCTTTTAATACTGGGAACGCCAACTTCCCCTGAGCTCGGAAAAAGAAAAAAAAAAAAGCGCTCCGAACGCCAGTGCAGACGTGGTGGCGAGGGGCAAATAATGGGGGGTGAATTCCCAGATTTACCGCATTGTCATGTAGAAATGCGCAGCTCCAGTTTTACACCGCACCCCCGGCCATAAATCCCGCTATTTACAGTCATTTGCACCTGGACCTTTCAGCCGCGCCGTTACGTTATTATTTATAGATAAACTTATGAAGGGTTGATGCTCTGCAGGCGCGTTTCGCTGCAGGGGGGGGGGGAATTATGATTACGCTAAATATGGTATGTGAAAACAATGCGCCCGAGGGTCAGATAAGACGTGCGTGGGTAAATTGTGCTGCCTGCAGCCTATCTGCCAGGGGTTAACAGCCACTCAGCCCCTGGCACCTTGTGCTTGGGATGGTAAGGGCTTGGAGGTTATCACGAGAGCGGAGATGGCGCTCTGGGAGACAGTGACAGGTGAGTGTCAGGCTGTTTGCAGGAAGAGACGGTCACCCAGCACACTTCAGCACACTGCCCCCGCTATCAGACACATGGCTCGCTAAGTATCCAGATGTCTGGACGATGGGAGTGATACTTGTAGAGAATGCAGGGAGAAAGGTACCAACGCCATGGGGACAGTTCCTTTAGGGGTGCACCTGCCCACCGACGTCGCCACCTGCCCCTACAAGGGGTGCAAAGGCAGCAGTTAGATCCAGGCCCTGGCACATAGGAAGATGCCAGTGACTGGAGAGCCCTGGAGCTGCAGGGTGGGAGCAGATATCTGCAACCTCCGCCACTCCAGACGATCTGAAACTACAACTCCCAGGATCCTACTTTCATTTCTGTGGGAGTTATAAGAACAGCTGAGAAAGGCCTCATGCACACACGACCGTATGTAATTTGCGGTCCGCAAAAAACATCCACCAAAAAAACGGATGACGTCTGTGTTTATTCCTTATTTTGCCCCTAATAGAACAGTCCTATCCTTGTCCGTAATGCTGACAATAATAGGACATCTTCTATTTTTTGGCGGAACGGAAATACGGACATACGGAAACGGAATGCACACGGAGTACCTCCCGCTTTTTATGCTGACCCATTGAAATGAATGGTTCAGCACACGGTCCGCCAAAAAAACGGACTGGACACGTTCGTGTGCATGAGCCCTAAGGGTACTTTCACACTAGCGGCAGAGGATTCCGTCGCTGGAACTGCCTGCCGGATCCGTCAAAACGTATGCAAACTGATGGCATTTGTCAGACGGATCAGGATCCTGATCCATCTGACAAATGCATTGGAATGCCGGATCCGTATCTCCAGTTTCATCCGGAAAAACTGATCCAGCATTTTTTTAATTCACATTTTTTGCGGTCTGAGCGTGCGCAGACCGCAATGCCAGATCCATTTTGCCGGAACACTCGGGGCAAGATCCGGCATTAATGCATGTCAATGGGATCCGGCATTCTGGCAAGTGTTCGGGAATTTTTGACGGAGATAAAACCGCAGCATGCCTGAAAAGTCAAAAAGTCTGAACTGAAGACGTCCTGATGCATCCTGAACGGATCGCTCTCCATTCAGAATGCATCGGGATAAAGCTGATCAGTTCTTTTCCGGTATTGAGCCCCTAGAACGGAACTCAGTGCCGGAAAAGAATAACGCTGGTGTGAAAGTACCCTAAGTGTCCATGCTGGCTGTAGTTTCACAGCAGCTGGATGGTTGCTGATCCCTGCTGTAGTCGCAGTAGTTACACTTGGGACCCTGTATGAGAGATTTTGTTGCCCTTCTGAAGGCGCCGCTCATGATCCAGGGTCGGCGCGGGATGTCGTAGGTAACACATATGAATATCCTGTGCCCCTGTGATGTCATGATTTCAATACGAAATCTGTTTTTCCACTCTTGACCACTAGATGGCAACACCATTTTGTCCACCAGATGACGTTGCATTGGGAAAACGCGGCACCATCTGGCGATGCATGCGTCCAATGTCCGCTGCCTTATCAATGGTCTGTAAATGAGGCCGTGTATATGTTATTTTATGGGGAGATATGGATGTAGCAGAGCCGACTTTGTCATTTGCTTGTGAGATGTCCAAAACGTCGGATAATGCAGGGTCATGAGTTGTGGCAAATGACAAGCTCATCTCTGCTGCGTGGACTGGATGCACAGCGACATCAGGGTGACCTGATATAAGGAGGGAACAGGACATCGGGGAATATTTTCTTCCTTTCAGGAGAGTCTTTTGCAGCCGGTGTCTATTCAGCAGGAATGTCAGAAATGATCCCTCTCCTGAGCCCGAGGGCTGGAGGACTGCGCCTCGCCGGACCTGTCCTGCTCCATGTGTGGCCAAATCACGTCATAACTCAAGGCACTGGGATACAACAGGAGGATCTGCTGCCTGCAGCCGCTATAACCTGCAGATTGGCAGCGGAGTCCGCCAACAGTATCAACCAGGACCAAGTACTACATTCCCCATCATGTAAAGTCAGCGGAATTCCTTCACCTCCAGGGAGGATGTGCTGCCGAGCTAGTGTATCTAAGCCTTTCATGTGTGACACTAATGAGCTGATGTATCCAAGCTTACAATGTGTGATACTATCTGCAGGGCTGTGTATCTAATCTATAATCTGTGATACTGTCTGCTTCCCTTAAAGGGAACCTGTCATCATGAAAATGCTAAGTAAGGGCTCTTTCCGTCGTCGGGGCTCTATGCCGGAAGAATCCTGTTCAGGATTATCCTAATGCATTCTGAATGGAGAGAAATCCGTTCAGGATGCATCAGGATGTCTTCAGTTCCGGACCGGAACGTTTTTTGGCCGGAGAAAATACTGCAGCATGCTGCGCTTTTTGCTCCGGCCAAAAATCCGGAACACTTGCCGCAAGGCCGGATCCGGAATTAATGCCCATTGGAAGGCATTGATCCGGATCCGGCCTTAAGCTAAACGTCGTTTCGGCGCATTGCCGGAGCCGACATTTAGCTTTTTCTGAATGGTTACCATGGCTGCCGGGACGCTAAAGTCCTGGCAGCCATGGTAAAGTGTAGTGGGGAGCGGGGGAGCAGTGTACTTACCGTCCGTGCGGCTCCCCGGGCGCTCCAGAGTGACGTCAGGGCGCCCCAAGCGCATGGATGACGTCATCGCATGGACACGTCATCCATGCGCATGGGGCGCTCTGACGTCATTCTGGAGCGCCCCGGGAGCCGCACGGACTGTAAGTATACCGCTCCCCCGCTCCCCACTACTATTATGGCAACCAGGACTTTAATAGCGTCCTGGGTGCCATAGTAACACTGAAAGCATTTGGAAGACGGTTCCGTCTTCAAATGCTTTCAGTACACTTGCGTTTTTCCGGATCCGGCAGGCACCACCGGCAACGGAAGTGCACGCCGGATCCCAACAACGCAAGTGTGAAAGAGGCCTAAGCTGCAGGCGACAGGTTATAGAGCAGGAGGAGCTGAGCAGATTTCATGTCCTGCCCTTTCTGGGCCTTGTAGTCCAGGAGACGGTCCTATCCATGATAGACAGTATAAACCGTCATAGAGGGCAGGCTGTCAATCACTGATAGGACCGCCTCCTGGACTACAAGGCCCAGAAAGGGCAGGAAATTAAATGTATACACAGTGGAGCCCATTATTCTGAGCAGCAGTTAATCTCCAGAGTGACCGCCGTGTGCAGCACGGACAGCAGCTAGACGGGCCGGAGTGACTCCATAAGGTCCTGATGGTTGTTACCGGTATCTGGAACCATGCTGACGGCAGTGCATCCCACCGCTGCCGGAGGGGGCGTAGGGGCGGATCCATAGAGAGAACACGACCATTGAGGCGGTCCCACAGATGCTCAATTGGGTTCAAGTCTGGAGAATTAGGGCCCAGTGTGGTCCTGCTCTTCCAACCAATGTGAGACATTTCTAGTCGTTTCACATGTTGCATTGTCTTGCTGGAAAATCCCACCCACCCCAAAGAAGACAATCAGCAAGTATGGGTGTACCTGATCTGCAAGGATGGATTCATACCCAGATCGGTGGAGAGTGACTTCCACGTGGATGAGTGGCCCAGAGAATGCCAGGAAAACCTTCCCCCGACCATAACGCTGCCCCCACCAGCTTGTGGTCTTCCAGTAATGGCTGCAGGGCGTTCCCTCTCTGATGTTTCTCACCTGACACGCCAACGTCCATTATTCGTTGGAGAAGATGACTCTTTACCAATCATCGGAGGTCCAATTCAGATGCTGCCGAGAAAATTGGGGCCTTTTCTGCTGATGCAGCTTCATTATCAGAGGAGCAGTGACCGTCCGTCTGCTCCGGGGCCCCGTACACAGCAGGGTCTCTGATCTGTTGTGTTACACACGTCTGGTGCCCCCTGGGTCATTCTGGCGGTGAGCTGCTCCCCTGTAGGGAGTCTTCTACCCTCGAGCACCTTCGTAGCCGACGTTCACCTCTCACATCAGTGGCACGTGGTGCTCCGCAGTTTCCACGTCTCTTATTCACAATGGCGCCATTTGTCCACTCACCAGACACTTTCACCACAGCAGCACGAGAACAGTTCACTCTGCGCAGTGTCAGAAATACCGCCACCCGGGCCTGAAAGCCGATAATCATCCCTTCCTGCAACGCTGATAAACGGCCCCTATTACCCATGACAGCAACGAGGGACATGTGTGCAGACAGTCTATAACATAGCTTATATCCCACCGAGCCACCATAGTACACCTTATATACCCACCGAGCCAGCTCAGCACACCTTATATACCCACCGAGCCAGCTCAGCACACCTTATATACCCACCGAGCCAGCTCAGCACACCTTATATACCCACGAGCCAGCTCAGCACACCTTATATACACACCGAGCCAGCTCAGCACACCTTATATACCCACCGAGCCAGCCCAGCAAACCTTATATACCCACGAGCCAGCTCAGCACACCTTATATACCCACCGAGCCAGCTCAGCACACCTTATATACACACCGAGCCAGCTCAGCACACCTTATATACACACCGAGCCAGCTCAGCACACCGTATATACCCACCGAGCCAGCTCAGCACACCTTATATACACACCGAGCCAGCTCAGCAAACCTTATATACCCACGAGCCAGCTCAGCACACCTTATATACACACCGAGCCAGCTCAGCACACCTTATATACCCACCGAGCCAGCTCAGCACACCTTATATACACACCGAGCCAGCTCAGCACACCGTATATACCCACCGAGCCAGCTCAGCACACCTTATATACCCACGAGCCAGCTCAGCACACCTTATATACCCACCGAGCCAGCTCAGCACACCTTATATACACACCGAGCCAGCTCAGCACACCTTATATACCCACGAGCCAGCTCAGCAAACCTTATATACCCACGAGCCAGCTCAGCACACCTTATATACACACCGAGCCAGCTCAGCACACCTTATATACCCACCGAGCCAGCTCAGCACACCTTATATACACACCGAGCCAGCTCAGCACACCGTATATACCCACCGAGCCAGCTCAGCACACCTTATATACCCACGAGCCAGCTCAGCACACCTTATATACCCACCGAGCCAGCTCAGCACACCTTATATACACACCGAGCCAGCTCAGCAAACCTTATATACCCACGAGCCAGCTCAGCACACCTTATATACCCACCGAGCCAGCTCAGCACACCTTATATACACACCGAGCCAGCTCAGCACACCTTATATACCCACCGAGCCAGCTCAGCGCACCTTATATACACACCGAGCCAGCTCAGCACACCGTATATACCCACCGAGCCAGCTCAGCAAACCTTATATACCCACGAGCCAGCTCAGCACACCTTATATACCCACCGAGCCAGCTCAGCAAACCTTATATACCCACGAGCCAGCTCAGCACACCATATATACACACCGAGCCAACTCAGCACACCTTATATACTCACCGAGCCAGCTCAGCACACCTTATACACACACCGAGCCAGCTCAGCACACCTTATAAACCCACCGAGCCAGCTCAGCACACCTTATATACCCACCGAGCCAGCTCAGAACACCTTATATACCCACCGAGCCTGCTCAGCACACCTTATATACCCACCGAGCCAGCTCAGCACACCTTATATACCCAACGAGCCTGCTCAGCACACCTTATATACCCACCGAGCCAGCTCAGCACACCTTATATACCCACCGAGCCAGCTCAGCACACCTTATATACCCAACGAGCGAGCTCAGCAAACCTTATATACCCACTGAACCTGCTCAGCACACCTTATACCCACCGAGCCAGCTCAGCACACCTTATATACCCACCCACCGAGCACACACAAGCTCATTTGCTCAGCTCCTCCTGCTCAATAACCTGCTGCCTGCAGCTCAAACATTATGTTTAACAGGACAGGTTCCCTTTAAACAGATATTTTGTAGTACTCTCTGGAAGGTGTGTATCTAAGCCTATCGTGTGATTCAGTCTGGGGTCTGTGTATCTGAGCCTATTGTGTGTGATACTGCTTTCTGTTGGGCAGCGGTATATAAGCCCATCATGTGTGATACAGTCTGGGAGCTGTGTATCCAAGCCTGTCATGTGTGATACAGTCTGGGAGCTGTGTATCCAAGCCTATCACGTGTGATACAGTCTGGGAGCTGTGTATCCGAGCCTATCATGTGTGATACAGTCTGGGAGCTGTGTATCCGAGCCTATCATGTGTGATACAGTCTGGGAGCTGTGTATCCAAGCCTATCATGTGTGATACAGTCTGGGAGCTGTGTATCCAAGCCCATCATGTGTGATACAGTCTGGGAGCTGTGTATCCGAGCCTGTCATGTGTGATACATGGAGTGCACACAGTATATATCAGTCTTCCCTCCGGACACGATGTGAATCCCGGCTGTGGCAGGGGAAATGCTCTGGATTGCCTGTAATGCCCCTCGTGTCTGCGGCCCCAGCACAGATGATTGGAGCTGCATACTTGGGCTGTCAGTATGCACTGCAATCAGTTTCTTGCCCCTGGGCTGGTGGGGGTCTGGAGAAGCCCCTCACATGTCCTGCTGATATTGAAGCTGCCAGGATCTTGGGAATTGTAAGGATGATCCGCCGACTGCCTGACGGGGGGATAAAAGACCTCTCACCTCCAGATACAGCTCTAGAGCAGGGATCACCAACCTTCGGCACTCCAGCTGCTGTGAAACTACAACTCCCATAATGTACCCTTACTCCACTGTTCAATGTGGATTCTGGGAGTTGTAGTTTCTGAACAGCTTGCTGATCCCTGATCTGGAGCCTCCAGGTGACTGCACACAATCGTCCTCTCTGGGCAGGGGTCCTCAGCGGGCTAGGACCCTCCACACAAGGAAGGTGTTCACATTGTGGGGGCATGTCCCCAATGGAAACATCCAAATGCTCTGGGTGCAGGCTATTAGGTGCCCCCCTGTCTACAACACCATTGCACAGGGCATATGGACCCAGATTAGCAGTGGGCCTTGGTATCTGCCCAGTTTTGCCCCACATCCTGATACTCACTCTTCTCATTCCTCTTTACCCCAGGGGTCTAACACAGACCACGTGTGAAAGCAGGAACAAGCAGGGGAGAGTATCTGAAGAGTCTGGGGTCTTTATTAGTTTTGAGGGTCTTGGTTTAATCTGGAGTCTGCATTGATTTAGGGGGTTTGCTCTGGTGTCATGAATGGGGTCTGCATTTATTTAAGCATTTTGATCAGGGGACATTATCTAGGGGGTCTAGTTTGTATTACTTGAAATGGTTATAACTGGGGCCTGTATTTTTTTTATGGAGTCTGGTTTGGGAATTGTATTTAGGGGGTTTAGAATGGGGTCAGTATTTATTTAGGATGTATGGTCTGGTGGTCAGTATTTATTTAGGATGTATGGTCTGGTGGTCAGTATTTATTTAGGGGGTTTAGAATGGGGTCAGTATTTATTTAGGATGTATGGTCTAGGTGTCAGTATTTATTTAGGGGGTTTAGAATGGGGTCAGTATTTATTTAGGATGTATGGTCTGGGGTCTGTATTTAGTTAGGATGTATGGTCTGACGTCTGTACTTATTTAGGATATATGGTCTGGGGTCTGTATTTATTTAAGGTCTATGGTCTGGGGTCTGTATTTATTTAGGATGTATGGTCTGGGGTCTGTATTTATTTAAGGTGTATGGTCTGGGGTCTGTATTTATTTAGGATGTATGGTCTGGGGTCTGTATTTATTTAGGATGTATGGTCTGGGGTCTGTATTTATTTAGGATGTATGGTCTGGGGGTCTGTATTTATTTAGGATGTATGGTCTGGGGTCTGTATTTATTTAGGATGTATGGTGTGGGGGTCTGTATTTATTTAGGGGGTTTGTCGTGGGGTCTGTATTTATTTAGGATGTATGGTCTGGGGTCTGTATTTATTTAGGATGTATGGTGTGGGGGTCAGTATTTATTTAGGATGTATGGTGTGGGGGTCAGTATTTATTTAGGATGTATGGTCTGGGGTCTGTATTTATTTAGGATGTATGGTCTGGGGTCTGTATTTATTCAGGTTGTATGGTCTGGGGTCTGTATTTATTCAGGATGTATGGTGTGGGGGTCAGTGTTTGTTGTGGGGTCTGTATTTATTTAGGATGTATGGTCTGGGGTCTGTATTTATTTAGGATGTATGGTCTGGGGTCTGTATTTATTTAGGATGTATGGTGTGGGGTCTGTATTTATTTATTTAGGATGTATGGTGTGGGGGTCAGTATTTATTTAGGATGTATGGTGTGGGGGTCAGTATTTATTTAGGATGTATGGTCTGGGGTCTGTATTTATTTAGGATGTATGGTCTGGGGTCTGTATTTATTCAGGTTGTATGGTCTGGGGTCTGTATTTATTCAGGTTGTATGGTCTGGGGTCTGTATTTATTCAGGATGTATGGTGTGGGGGTCAGTGTTTGTTGTGGGGTCTGTATTTATTTAGGATGTATGGTCTGGGGTCTGTATTTATTTAGGATGTATGGTCTGGGGTCTGTATTTATTTAGGATGTATGGTGTGGGGTCTGTATTTATTTATTTAGGATGTATGGTGTGGGGGTCAGTATTTATTTAGGATGTATGGTGTGGGGGTCAGTATTTATTTAGGATGTATGGTCTGGGGTCTGTATTTATTTAGGATGTATGGTCTGGGGTCTGTATTTATTCAGGTTGTATGGTCTGGGGTCTGTATTTATTCAGGATGTATGGTGTGGGGGTCAGTATTTATTTAGGGGGTTTGTTGTGGGGTCTGTATTTATTTAGGATGTATGGTCTAGGTGTCAGTATTTATTTAGGGGGTTTGTCGTGGGGTCTGTATTTATTTAGGATGTATGGTCTGGGGTCTGTATTTATTTAGGATGTATGGTCTGGGGTCTGTATTTATTTAGGATGTATGGTCTGGGGTCTGTATTTATTTAGGATGTATGGTGTGGGGTCAGTATTTATTTAGGATGTATGGTCTGGGGGTCAGTATTTATTTAGGATGTATGGTCTGGGGTCTGTATTTATTTAGGATGTATGGTGTGGGGGTCTGTATTTATTTAAGGGGTTTGTCGTGGGGTCTGTATTTATTTAGGATGTATGGTCTGGGGTCTGTATTTATTTAGGATGTATGGTGTGGGGTCAGTATTTATTTAGGATGTATGGTCTGGGGGTCAGTATTTATTTAGGATGTATGGTCTGGGGGTCAGTATTTATTTAGGATGTATGGTCTGGGGTCTGTATTTATTCAGGATGTATGGTGTGGGGGTCAGTATTTATTTAGGGGGTTTGTTGTGGGGTCTGTATTTATTTAGGATGTATGGTCTAGGTGTCAGTATTTATTTAGGGGGTTTGTCGTGGGGTCTGTATTTATTTAGGATGTATGGTCTGGGGTCTGTATTTATTTAGGATGTATGGTCTGGGGTCTGTATTTATTTAGGATGTATGGTCTGGGGTCTGTATTTATTTAGGATGTATGGTGTGGGGTCAGTATTTATTTAGGATGTATGGTCTGGGGGTCAGTATTTATTTAGGATGTATGGTCTGGGGTCTGTATTTATTTAGGATGTATGGTGTGGGGGTCTGTATTTATTTAAGGGGTTTGTCGTGGGGTCTGTATTTATTTAGGATGTATGGTCTGGGGTCTGTATTTATTTAGGATGTATGGTGTGGGGTCAGTATTTATTTAGGATGTATGGTCTGGGGGTCAGTATTTATTTAGGATGTATGGTCTGGGGGTCAGTATTTATTTAGGATGTATGGTCTGGGGTCTGTATTTATTCAGGATGTATGGTCTGGGGTCAGTATTTATTTAGGGGGTTTATCCTGGGGTCAGTATTCGTTTAGAGGTTCTGGTCTGGGGTCTGTATTTATTTAGCGTGGTGGGGCAGGTCCATATAAATCACAGAAAAAATGCACCAAACGGATATGCCACTGACTATACTGGCTGGTCATAAATACAGATATTAAAAGCTGAGACTTTCGCCAATATATTCCTGTCAGGAAAATATCGGAGCCCATCATTGCACCACGTCACGGTCACTCAGCATGGCAAAGGGTCCTACCACTACGCTACCTATGGTGTGAACACGGTCTGAAGGCGATGTAATCCAGCTCGCAGCCAGGCTTCCACACAAACGCCTAGCAGGACAACTAGTGCAATGTGAACAAAGCCAAGACTGCAAGCCACGCCCATATCAGACCCTGTGATGGAGGTCACCAGGTGCAAAAGAGTGTTTGAATGCCAGGTAACGGCACATACACTACATATAGAACAAGACAACAACACAGAAATATAGTGGCAATACTGGAGGAGCGGCTCAACCCCTAACACTGTAGCGTGTTTTACATTGGAGGAGCAGCCCCACCGCATGTGGACCGCAGCAAACGACTATCCCCAGCAAAAAATGCATACGGTGGAGGATGTCGGCGCGGTCCACATGCACCACAAGAGCATCCTACACAAAACGGAGCATTGTGCGGATGTAAATACAATCATATAAATCACAGAAAAAATGCACCAAACGGATATGCCACTGACTATACTGGCTGGTCATAAATACAGATATTAAAAGCTGAGACTTTCGCCAATATATTCCTGTCAGGAAAATATCGGAGCCCATCATTGCACCACGTCACGGTCACTCAGCATGGCAAAGGGTCCTACCACTACGCTACCTATGGTGTGAACACGGTCTGAAGGCGATGTAATCCAGCTCGCAGCCAGGCTTCCACACAAACGCCTAGCAGGACAACTAGTGCAATGTGAACAAAGCCAAGACTGCAAGCCACGCCCATATCAGACCCTGTGATGGAGGTCACCAGGTGCAAAAGAGTGTTTGAATGCCAGGTAACGGCACATACACTACATATAGAACAAGACAACAACACAGAAATATAGTGGCAATACTGGAGGAGCGGCTCAACCCCTAACACTGTAGCGTGTTTTACATTGGAGGAGCAGCCCCACCGCATGTGGACCGCAGCAAACGACTATCCCCAGCAAAAAATGCATACGGTGGAGGATGTCGGCGCGGTCCACATGCACCACAAGAGCATCCTACACAAAACGGAGCATTGTGCGGATGTAAATACAATCATATAAATCACAGAAAAAATGCACCAAACGGATATGCCACTGACTATACTGGCTGGTCATAAATACAGATATTAAAAGCTGAGACTTTCGCCAATATATTCCTGTCAGGAAAATATCGGAGCCCATCATTGCACCACGTCACGGTCACTCAGCATGGCAAAGGGTCCTACCACTACGCTACCTATGGTGTGAACACGGTCTGAAGGCGATGTAATCCAGCTCGCAGCCAGGCTTCCACACAAACGCCTAGCAGGACAACTAGTGCAATGTGAACAAAGCCAAGACTGCAAGCCACGCCCATATCAGACCCTGTGATGGAGGTCACCAGGTGCAAAAGAGTGTTTGAATGCCAGGTAACGGCACATACACTACATATAGAACAAGACAACAACACAGAAATATAGTGGCAATACTGGAGGAGCGGCTCAACCCCTAACACTGTAGCGTGTTTTACATTGGAGGAGCAGCCCCACCGCATGTGGACCGCAGCAAACGACTATCCCCAGCAAAAAATGCATACGGTGGAGGATGTCGGCGCGGTCCACATGCACCACAAGAGCATCCTACACAAAACGGAGCATTGTGCGGATGTAAATACAATCATATAAATCACAGAAAAAATGCACCAAACGGATATGCCACTGACTATACTGGCTGGTCATAAATACAGATATTAAAAGCTGAGACTTTCGCCAATATATTCCTGTCAGGAAAATATCGGAGCCCATCATTGCAGTGGCATATCCGTTTGGTGCATTTTTTCTGTGATTTATATGATTGTATTTACATCCGCACAATGCTCCGTTTTGTGTAGGATGCTCTTGTGGTGCATGTGGACCGCGCCGACATCCTCCACCGTATGCATTTTTTGCTGGGGATAGTCGTTTGCTGCGGTCCACATGCGGTGGGGCTGCTCCTCCAATGTAAAACACGCTACAGTGTTAGGGGTTGAGCCGCTCCTCCAGTATTGCCACTATATTTCTGTGTTGTTGTCTTGTTCTATATGTAGTGTATGTGCCGTTACCTGGCATTCAAACACTCTTTTGCACCTGGTGACCTCCATCACAGGGTCTGATATGGGCGTGGCTTGCAGTCTTGGCTTTGTTCACATTGCACTAGTTGTCCTGCTAGGCGTTTGTGTGGAAGCCTGGCTGCGAGCTGGATTACATCGCCTTCAGACCGTGTTCACACCATAGGTAGCGTAGTGGTAGGACCCTTTGCCATGCTGAGTGACCGTGACGTGGTGCAATGATGGGCTCCGATATTTTCCTGACAGGAATATATTGGCGAAAGTCTCAGCTTTTAATATCTGTATTTATGACCAGCCAGTATAGTCAGTGGCATATCCGTTTGGTGCATTTTTTCTGTGATTTATATGATTGTATTTACATCCGCACAATGCTCCGTTTTGTGTAGGATGCTCTTGTGGTGCATGTGGACCGCGCCGACATCCTCCACCGTATGCATTTTTTGCTGGGGATAGTCGTTTGCTGCGGTCCACATGCGGTGGGGCTGCTCCTCCAATGTAAAACACGCTACAGTGTTAGGGGTTGAGCCGCTCCTCCAGTATTGCCACTATATTTCTGTGTTGTTGTCGTGGTGGGGCAGGTCCATGAATAGATTTTGTGAGATTTGTATTCATTTTGGGGTGTGATTAAGGGGGTCATTTCCACTACTTCTGATTCAAGTTTGGACTTTAGCCTATATAAATGGGCGGTGTGCCTCTTTGAGTGACACACACACATATATAGTGATATACACAATAGTGCACAAAAAGGGTTAATACTGGGAAGGTCACAGGGTCGGCTGGACCTGCAAGTTCCCAGGTATTGTAATCCGATACAGAAGTGGCTGCATTGGGGGAGTGAAGCGATTAGTCACAATCCATGTGCTGCAGCAGCCGGACCCCTGTAGCTGGGCCTGTAAATTAGGATGACAAGGGTTTTGTTATCACCATGTTTCAGCAGCTCTTCGTGGGACTTGGCGGGGCGACCCTCCTGCTCACCCGGCAGTCCTCAAACATAAATACATTAAAATTCTTCCACTGGCCTCAAGAATGTGCAAGGAAATAATGGCCTTATAATTTGTAACAACAATGGAACAAGAGGAAGAGGGGAGAGTCCGGTTAGAGAAGCAATGGGGCCGCGGACCCCAGCCACATCGGCATAGGGGCGTCATCAGTCAGAGGGGTGCATTGCTAAAAACTGGGCCACCTGTCCATCACAGATGGTGCACAATGCTAAGAAGTGATGGTCCATAACCTGCAAATCTCCAGCTGTTGGGAAACTACAGCTCCCAGCATGCCCTGACAGCCGCAGGCTTCTAGGAGTTGTAGTTTTCCGACAGCTGGAGAGCCACAGGTTGGGTAAATCTAGAGTTAAATGCAGCTTCTATAAAAAATATTCATACTCCTTGGACCCACACAGGATGTCAGGAGATGCTGGGAGTTGTAGTTTGCCAACAGATTCAAAACCAGAGGTTGCAGACAACGGTTTTAAGGCAATAACATGCTTGAAATAAACGGATTATAAAGAGCATGGTTAAAGGGGGTGTCCAGGATATGAAAAATATTGTTTGCCGTCTTCCAGACACAGCACGAACCTGTCGTGTAGTTGGGTCTGATTGTGGCTCAGCGGCAGTGAAGTTAGTGGGACTGGGCTGCAATACCAGGCACGACCTGGGGACTAAAAGAATGCAACTCCGTTGTCACGTCTGAGAGGGGAGTTGTCTGTGTATCTAACATGACTGGATGCTGCACCAGTCACAGCAGGCAATGGAGGGCTTGAGAGGGTGCAGGGTAAAATGTAGAGGGGGAGGGTAAATGCATGAGAGGGTTGTGACACAGTGAGATTGTTTGGTCTGGGAAAACAGGTATTTTCCTCCCAGCATGTGCTGCCGGGCTGATTTACAGCCAGGTGAGGTCAAATAAAGGACCGGATTTTAAGTGCCGGTCCAGGTTTTGGCAGCACCTGGCTGTCCTTAAATAGGCAGCTGGGCTCAGAAGCCAGGTCTCTGTGTTGGGATCTGGGAGCCTTGTGTCTGGATGAAGGCTTGCTATCTGTTTGGTTGGTGCTGCTATGGTCAAGAACTCTTTTTGCACTGAAAGTTCTCAAGAGCACAGTGGCCTCCTAAATTCTTACATGGAAGACGTTTGGAACCCCACCAAGAAGCTGGTCACCCCACCAAACTAAGTAACTGGGGGAGAAGGGCCTTCGTAACTGGGGGAGAGGTGACCAAGAACCCAATGGTCACACTAGTTGAGCTCCAGAGATCCTGTGTGCAGATGGGAGAAACTTCCAGAAGGTCAACCAACACTGCAGCCTCCACCTATCTGGGCTTTATGGCAGAGCGGCCAGAAAGACGCCAAAGCCACCTGGAGTTTACAGAAAAGCACCTAAAGGACCTCAGACTGTGAGAAACAAGGTTCTGTGCTCTGATAAAACCAAGACTGAACTTTTTGGTCTCAATTCTAAGCATCATATCTGGAGGAAACCAGGCGCCGCTCATCACCTGCCCAACACCATCCCTATAGTGAGGCATGGTGGTGGCAGCATCATGTTGGGGGGGACAGGGAGACCGGTCAGGGGGGGAGGGAAAGCTGAATGGAGAGATATTCTTAATGAAAACCTGATCCAGAAATCTGGACCTCAGAATGGGCTGAAGGTTCACCTTCCAACAAGACAATGACCATAAGCACACGGCCAAGACAAGACCGGAGCGGCTTAGGGACAACTCTGTGAATGTTCTAGAGTGGTCCAGCCAGAACCCTGACTTGAACCCAATGGAAAAATCTCTACAAATTGCTATACACTGATGGTCCTCATCAGGGTGTTTCACCCAGCTTTCTTAGAATCCAGAATGGTAAATGATACATAGAGTCACACACTAATATGTCCCTGGTCCCCATACTGCTGCCTGTCTAGGAATATTTACTGTTCAGTACAGGAAAGTTGGGTAATAACCCCATTTATATTGGTTGTCACTCACCTTTTCTAGAATCAGAAAAAAGTAAAATAGAAATATTCCTCTAAATTTGTTATGCACAAATGACCTCCGTCTGTTCTGGAAGCCTATGCTATACTCTGCTCCTGTGTCTCAGTGCTGGGGCTTTTGTGGGAGCCGTCACTCATATGGCGAGCAGGCCGGGCGGCAGGACTGGGATAATGGAAGCTGCACGGCAGGTGTCATTAGGAACT
Organism: Bufo bufo; assembly: GCF_905171765.1. Taxonomy (NCBI): domain Eukaryota; kingdom Metazoa; phylum Chordata; class Amphibia; order Anura; family Bufonidae; genus Bufo; species Bufo bufo. The sequence continues at coordinate 222,009,967 of NC_053395.1, read as the reverse complement.
GGCAGCGCTTTTGTTTTCCCTCCAGTGTTTAGCTTGGATCCTCGCTTTTGCTTCGGTTACTGACATTAACTCATAATTTTCCACATTTTTTACATTCTGCAGTGTAATATCTGCACGTTCCAATAATAGTTTTTTTTACATGCATTTATACTTAAAGGGGAAAAACAGTTTAATTCTTTGCTATTTTTATCTTTTATTTGTTGTCTGCAGGTTCTGATTGTCATGCGTTAGATAAAGCTGATTAATTATACAATAACTTCCCCAATTATTCCTATGTTAAAGTTAGGCTACTTTCACACTTGCGACAGAGTGATCCGGCAAGCAGTTCCCTCGCTGATCCGGCAATCTACATGCAAACGGACAGCATTTGTAGACGGATGCGGATTTGCTTACAAATGCATTGCAAGAACGGATCCATCGCTCCGGATGTCATCCGAAGAAGCAGATCCGTTATATATATTTTTTTCACATTTTTACCGGTCTGCGTATGCGCAGACCAGAAGGACGGATCCCGCATTGCGGTATTTTTAATGCCGGATCAGGCACTAATACATTTCAATCCTGCATGCTGTGGTATTTTCTCCGTCCAAAACTCCGTTCAGTGACTGAACTGAAGACGTCCTGATGCATCCTGAACGGATCGCTCTCCATTCAGAATGCATTGGGATAAAACTGATCAGTTATTTCAGTTATTTTCCGGTATAGAGCCTCTAGGACGGAACTCAGTGCCGGAAAAGAAAAACGCTAATGTGAAAGTACCCTTATCCTTCTGAAGAACCCTGAGCTGAGGTGTGATTGTTCTTTCCACATGTAATTATATATATATATATATATAGAATGCAATATACAGAATAAAATCACAATAATTATGTAATATCACAGTGTAACATAGTAACATATAATAATCTAGAATCTAATGTCAGAGATTAATTCAATAATATCTGAACCTAAAATATAACCTAATAATAAATAACATAATATGATGTAATAATACTGTATAGAATATAGAACATGATGCAATATGCAGAATCATCACAATAACAGCATAACATCACAATGTAATGTATAATAATTTAAAATATAATCAAGTTTTAATATCATTAAAACAATAATATAATATATTAATCTAAAATATAACTTAATAATATAAAGTAATAATATATAATGTAGTGATAATATAATAATCCAAAGCATTATATAATCCAATATAAAGTACAATATAGAAATAATAATATATTATTGTGTAATATTTAAAGGGTTGTGCCAGGTTTAACCCTTTTCTGACCACTGCTGTACATATACAGCAGAAGTCATAACTTTAAATAAGGCATTGGGTCGTGAGAGCAACAGCTTCCATAGCTACCAGGTTTCTGCTGTTTAGACCTGGGACTAATGTCTGTGATAATGACTAGCATTGATCGCGAATTTTTATCGCGAATATTGGCACTTCGAGAATTTGCGAATATCTAGAATACAGTGCTATATCTTCGTAATTGCGAATATTCTAGATTTTCTTTCATCGGCATCCATGATCCCTCACTGCTTCTTGCTTGTGGGCCAATGAGTAGGCTGCAATATCTTTGACTTCAGGAGTAGTGTTGATCGCGAATTGTCGTATCGTGATTTTTTATCGCAAATTTTCCCATTGCCAATTTTCGCAATCAAGAAAATAATGACTGGAGATCACGAATTCTCGAATTCGCGAATATATGACGAATATTTGCGAAATATTGCAAATTCGAATATTGCCCCTTTCCGCTCATAACTGATAATGACAATTGCAGACATTTATCCCCTCATATTCTGTGGTCAATTGCAACTATGGTATCTGAGGCAGCTTTCCCTGGGAATGCTGCGCTCCCAGAGCTGAACAGCTTCCCCGAGCGGAGATCGGCAATTCATTATAATGTAAGGGTAAAGCAATCTAATAATTGCTTGTTATAGTCACCTAGAGAAACAAAAACAATTTTGAAAAGTTTTTAAAAATATAAAAAATAACAATTAAGAATATAAAAAATCAATCACCTCTTTTCCCCTTAATTAAGATAAACATAAATTATTAAAAAAATAAACCTCATCATAGACGCCCTTCATGTCCACAAATGCCCTAATTAATTAAATATAAATGTACTTATCCTGTATGGTTAATGCCCTAATTGAAAAAAAAAAAAGTATAAAAAAGGTGATTTGTCATTTTTTCGTTGTTTCACCTCCCCCAAAAAATTGAACAAAAAGTCATATACAGTACATGCCAAAATGGTATCAATACAAATTCCAGATTGCCCTGCTAAAAGTGAGCCCTCACACAGCTACATAGACTAAAAAAAAGTTCTGAAGGTCAGAATATTGCTATGAAAAGAAATAAAGGAATTTCCAAAGTTTTTATATATTTTTTTTGTGTTAAAACTCAAGAAAAACAATATAAATGTGGCATCACTGTAATCACACTGACCCAGAGAATGAAAGGCAGAGGTCAGTTTTACCACATAGGGAATGTCATAATAACAAAACTCATAAAACTGTGGCGGCATTGCGTTTTTTTTTTTTTCAATTCCATCCAATGTGGAATTTTTTCCCAGCTTCCCGCTACATTGGGTGCAACAACAAATGATGCCATTAGAAAGTACAAAAAACAATCCCTCATACGGCTATGTGAAAGGAAAATTTAAAAAAAGTTATGGCTCTGGGAAGACAGGGAGTGAAAAATAAAAATGGAAAAAAAAAATCTGGGGCAGAAAAGGTTAAAAGTTATCTCCTATCTGAGCAGTGGGGATCTGACTGATGGGGTTCCCACTGATCTAGAGAACAGGGGTCCCGCTCAGCTGTGCCGGGGGAGCGGCAGGCTGAGCATTCAGTTACTATGGGACTGCTGCTATATGAGAAACTGATATATGATGTGATTTCTTTCTGTGGATATTAGTAAACTGGAAAGTGATAGTCAGGATGGCGATCCAGAAATATCCAAACTCTCTGGCTTCCTCTAGTGTCCACAGAAAGAAAGTGCAGATCAGTTGATCAGGTGTCTATCTATCTATCTATCTATCTATCTATCTATCTATCTATCTATCTATCTATCTATCTATCTATCTATCTATCTCATATCTGAAGTGACCAACCGGGGTAGGGCGGGGAGGATGTGAGTGGTCTTTGGGGTAGTAGTACTCACAGTTTACAGTGGCTTTCCTCTCTCAGCCATGGAGTGAATAGAGGGCACACCCATTCTTTCCTCAGGGCACTCCCTTGTATTGGGTCTCCTGCCTGGTGGTAGTTGGGGTGCCCTTGGTGTTTAGTGGGGTGTAGGTGCAGGGCCGGGGGAGTACGGAGGCAACGATCAGGCTCATTGGTCATCTGTCTGTCCGTCTATAGAACACCTGTCATCTCCCAGAGAGACCCCAGTCTATCAGATATGCCTGTAACACTGTGACAGTACAGAATCTACATTGTAACAATTCCTCTCTCCACACATAGCGACCGCCGTACATGTCAGACTCCACCCCTTATGTCAGGAGTCGCTAAGCTCCGCCCAGGGTGTAAAGCTTTAGTAAGTTATAGTTGGAAGTGATGCATTATGGGACATAACTAAAATATATATATTAAAAAGGGTCTGTAGATCCCCATACTGCAGTACTCCGGCCCTGAAGCTGGGGGAAGGGTCCATGTGATATCAGATAATCCAGCGTGTAAATAAAATCCAAACATATATTGAAGTAAAGTCATTAACCCCCCCCCCCCCCCCCCCCGGGACCTTGCTGACATGTGTCCCCCGACTGTAGCAGGAGGAGAATGTGTTTTTTTATGGATTTACTTCAATACATTTTTCACTTTTTTCTTTACATGCTGGATCCGATTTTTGCTCTTTCTGGAGTCCACCGAGGAGGCCTGACTGAGGGCGTGATGTGATAACTGGGGGGGGGGGGGGGAGTCCGTATAACATTATGTGATAACTGGGGGAGGGGTGTCCGTATAACATTATGTGATAACTGGGGGGGTCCATATAACATTATGTGATAACTAGGGGGGTCCATATAACATTATGTGATAACTAGGGGGGTCCATATAACATTATGTGATAACTGGGGGGGGTCCATATAACATTATGTGATAACTGGGGGGGGGTCCATATAACATTATGTGATAACTGGGGGGGTCCATATAACATTATGTGATAACTGGGGGAGGGGTGTCCGTATAACATTATGTGATAACTGGGGGGGTCCATATAACATTATGTGATAACTAGGGGGGTCCATATAACATTATGTGATAACTGGGGGGGGGGGGGCCATATAACATTATGTGATAACTGGGGGGGGGTCCATATAACATTATGTGATAACTGGGGGAGGGGTGTCCGTATAACATTATGTGATAACTAGGGGGGTCCATATAACATTATGTGATGACTGGGGGGGTCCATATAACATTAGGTGATAACTGGGGGGTCCATATAACATTATGTGATGACTGGGGGTCCATATAACATTATGTGATGACTGGGGGTCCATATAACATTATGTGATAACTGGGGGGTCCATATAACATTATGTGATAACTGGGGGGGGGGTCCATATAACATTATGTGATAACTGGGGGGGGGGGCCATATAACATTAGGTCATAACTGGGGGGGTCCATATAACATTAGGTGATAACTGGGGGGTCCATATAACATTAGGTGATAACTGGGGGGGGGGGGGGTTCATATAACATTAGGTCATAACTGGGGGGGGGGGGCATATAACATTATGTGATAACTGGAGGGTCTATTACATGATGACTGGGGGGGTCCATTACATGATGACTGGGGGGGGGGTCCATTACATGATGACTGGGGGGGTGCATTACATGATGACTGGGGGGGGGGGTCCATTACATGATGACTGGGGGGGGGGGGCCCTTACATGATGACTGGGGGGGGGTCCATTACATGATGACTGGGGGGGGGTCCATTACATGATGACTGGGGGGGGGGTCCATTACATGATGACTGGGGGGGTCCATTACATGATGACTGGGGGGGTCCATTACATGATGACTGGGGGGGGTCCATTACATGATGACTGAGGGGGGTCCATTACATGATGACTGGGGGGGTCCATTACATGATGACTGGGGGGGTCCATTACATGATGACTGGGGGGGGGGGTCCATTACATGATGAGATTCTGTGAATGACCCGCCGCCAGGATCCGCCTGCACCTGCTGCCTTCAGCTTTGGTTCTGTTTTCCCAGCTTTGCCCCAAACCCCAGCGTCGAAAATCAAAGAGTTTTTTTTTTTTTCATTTGGCCCCTGATCTGATAAGCATTTACACCTGTCCGCCTGTCTGTGGCCACACCATTCACCATACGGGGGACCAGCGCCGCCGCCTCCTCCGCCGCAGCAGAAGATCCTGGTATTTCAGCACCGGCTGCTTCGCTCCATGTCAGGGTTATCTCTCAGCTGCGGACAGACAGCTCTTCAGGTGCACAATGAGCCCACCCGGAGCCTTCAAATACACGATTGTTCCAGGACTAAACCACACAGCAGCCATTTTATTAATACGGACAAGAGGTCCTATCAGCGGCTCCTTCATGGGGGTGCACCGCCGCCCGTCACGTCCTCGGCCGCGCACAGCTGTATTTGGCTGCAGGTGTTTTGTCTAGCAATGAAGGTGGAGAGGCGTCCGTCTGTGGCTGGACACCTGAACGGGAAGAGGGACCTTTGCCCTGCGGATTTTTGCTTCCCTTCTGATGGTCATTAGGAAACAGGAAAATGGCGCCTAACCTGACACCGCCACGATGTTGTCACAACACAAACAACAACAACCACAGAGGCACAAAGAGATTCCACGCCGTCCGCTCAGGGCAGCGGCAACAGACGCTGCAGGCTGCCAAGGGTTAACCGCATTCCCTCATGAAAGAAGCAAGTGGAAATTTTGGATGCAGAATATTGTTTTTTAGGTCGAAAATTTTGAATTTAAAGTATTTAGTAAATTTATAATTTGGGGAAATCATGTGAAAGAATTCATTGCAAAAAGAAAGAAAAGAGAATTCTTTCCCCACTAAATATATAGAAGTTTAAAACATTGTTCAATTTTAATTGTTCCTAATGCAATTATTATTTTTTTTTAATGGAAGCTTAAAGGGGTTGTCCAGCTTTTTTTTTTTTTTTTTTTTTAAACCTCCCCTCCCACCAAACAGTCCCTGAGTCCCGTGGATTCGTTCTGGCTGAATGGCTCCCGAGCTATCTGCACTGGACTTCTGGTCCCCATCAACTCCAGCATGTACCTTGTCCCATGCGCTGCTGCAGCCAGTGACTGGCCTCAGCGGTGTCATGCCCCTTATTCTCCTCTTGCAGCAATTCTCTATGTACCTTCGTAAAGTGGCATCCAATGGCACATGCCCCAATTTCTTTACAATCGGAGGCCCACAGATGGACTGCGGGGCCACTTTCATCTCTATGGTGCATTAGAAGCGCGGGGCCCCCAGCTGCCATTTATAATCCTGGTGTCTTCTTGTGTAGCAGAGGGGCAGCAGAGCTGTGACTACCACCTCCGCACCTCCTATACATGACTATTTATGGTGGTCGCAGTGGTTGTCACATTTTTGCCCCCCTCTAAGTGGAGCCGCCCTTTCATTATACCTAGGAGTCGTAAATAAACTTGCGGGAGTTTCAGATTTTTTTTCAGAATAAAAAGGAAATAAGAGTGAATGGAAAAAAGGAAATGAATTTGTTCGGACGCCCCCGACATGTGACCTTGTTCTTACTCTTTCTTCATGTGATTGAGAGCTCTTCATCCTCGACAAATTTCTCGACCGGCCCATCTGGCAAAGAATTCTTTTTTCCGACAATTTTTTTCTTTTTTTTCCTAAAAAGGCGGAGAAGACTTCACCTCATTCACCTGTCTCACTGCTCGGACTCTGAACTTAAAGGAATATTTCAGAGTTTTGCCCAAAGTGCCCCTTCCCCAACTCCTAATGTCCTTATCTGTCCCCATGACCTCATTTTAAGGGGTGTCTCGTCTGGAAAAACTCCACATACCCCATTAGGGCCTATGCGAGTTGTAATGGGGGTACCTTCTGAGGACCCCCCTCCTTTGTATCATAGCTGTCCATCCCCCCTAACAACCCAAACTACCTCCTCTCAATTCTAAATGTCATCTTAAAGTGCCATTGCTTACTGATGACGTCATCATGCTGGGGCTGATGATGTCACCGTGTCGGCACTGTAGCAGGGGCTGATAATGTCACCATGCTGGCACTGTAGCTGATGATGTCACCATGCTGGCACTGAAGCTAGGATTGATGATGTCATTGTGGCACTGCAACTGGAGTTGATGATGTCACCATGCTGGCACTGTAGCTAGGGTTGATGATGTCACCATGCTGGCACTGTAGCTGGGGTTGATGATGTCATCATGCTGGCACTGTAGTTGGGGCTGATAATGTCTACATGCTGGCGCTGTAGCTGATGATGTCACCATGCTGGCACTGTAGCTGGGGCTGATGATGTCACCATGCTGGCACTGTAGCAGGGGCTGATAATGTCTACATGCTGGCGCTGTAGCTGATGATGTCACCATACTGGCACTGTAGCTGGGGCTGATGATGTCATGCTGGCACTGTTGCTGGGGTTGATGATGTCACCATGCTGGCACTGTAGCTGGGGCTGATGATGTCATCCAGGCACTGCATACTTACATTATCACCCATCATTAGGCAGCCAGACACACAAGTCTCCTTAGGATACTTCAGGGGAACAGAATCTGATCTGGTCCATTGTCACCTGCATTTTTAAGATGGCTTCATGCCCAGGTGGGCTGGTGGTTCTACCCATCTTTTCAGGCGCTAATGCCCCAGCCATAATCGCTCCCAACTCCAGGCTTGGTCCACCACTTCTTGGTTAGTCTTCTTCCCTATACCCTTCGTTTTTTAGTTAAAGACCACTTGCCAGCAGGATCAACCCTACTAAATGAGGTACAGGTACCTGATCAGGGGGTGTTTGTCTGCTGGGACCACCACTGATCACAAGAATGGGGGTTCTCGGTCATGCATGCATGGGACTGAAGGAAATCGTCAGGCTTCTCTTTGGAGTCCGATAGAGCTGAATGGAGCAGCAGCAGCCATTTATTTAGAAGACTCAGGGACCCCGGTTTGGTGCGGGCCCCAACAGTCGGACCTCCATCAATTAGATACCTACCACTTATCCTATTACAGGGTTAAGGACAGTGGGACCATAACTATTATTGACCAACATGAAATGGACCGTCTCTTCACAGATCTGTCATCTCCTGTAGATTAGAGTGCAAGCTCTTGGTACACAGGCCATTCTCACCCTACATTACACTCACAAAACAATAGTACTTTCACAGATCATAAAATATCCACTGACTGCGAAACATGAATGGAGAAATAAACATTTATATTAATATTTCGTAATCCTCGGCCGAGCTCCATAAATCTCTCGGGCTGGAGAAGGGAAACGCGCCCTCGTGGGTTAGAATTTATTCTACTGCGAGCGCCGAGAGTCAGTGTTTGTGTAACGGAGACGCATAAAATTCTGTTTTCTAAACTGATTCATACTGAAAGTGGAATCTCAACAGAATCTCATAATTGTGAAATTCTCCATTGTACCCACAGGGTTTGTGGGGGACCTTAAAGGGGGGTTCTGGCTGTATGTAAATAAAGCTTGAAGGGGTCCTCTCACTTCAGCAAATGGCATTCATCATGTAGAGAAAGTTAATACAAGGCACTCACTGATATATTGTGATTCTCCATGTTGCCTCCTTTGCTTGAATCATTTTTCCATCACATTATACACTGCTCGTTTCCTTGGTTACGACCACCCTGCAATCCATCACCGGTGGTCGTGCTTGCACACTATAGGAAAAAGCGCCAGCCACTATGTGTTCCCGGCCACTAGAAAGGCCGTTGCTTTTTCCTATAGTCTGCAAGCACGACCACCGGTGATGGATTGCAGGGTGGTCGTAACCAAGGAAACGAGCAGTGTATAATGTGATGGAAAAATGATTCAAGCAAAGGAGGCAATATGGACAATCACAATACATTAGGAAGTGCCTTGTATTAACTTTCTCTACATAATAAAGACTATTTGCTGAAGTGAGAGGACCCCTTTAATCCTTGAACATTAAGAAGTTCGACAACTTTCTATTACACTTCACCAAGATCACTGCTTGCTCTTCTTGAATGAGTACATTATTGTTTATGTCCACAGGATGAGAACCTGAACTCACCTTGTACTTAACAGCTGAAGGTTTGCTACAATTGTATCCAGTCTAGACAATCATCATCAGCAGCACAAATCTCTCTCCTGTCCCGATAGTTTGCTACAATGTATCAATGCAGGTAAAATGTATCAGTCTGGAGTGCAGAATGTTTACCTCACAGAGGATTGTCTAGACTGGATACTATTGTAAACATGTTGCCCTCATAGAATGCACTTTTCTAATAACATTTAGGCCTCCTGCACACGAACCTGTGTGCCCCGTGGCCGCAATGCACGAACACCGTCCGCGGGGCAGCCGCAGCGCATCGCGGACCCATTCACTTTAATGGGTCCGCGATCCGGCCGTTCCGCAAAAAGATAGATGTTCTATCTTTTTGCGGAACAGAAGTACGGGGTGAAACATCACGGAAGCACTCCGTAGTGCTCCTGTAGGGTTCCATTCCCACATCTCCGGAATGCACACGGAACGGTGCACGTGTATTGCGGATCCGCAATATGGCCACGGAGCGCACACGTTCGTGTGCAGGAGGCCTTAGGCAAAGTTTGTCATTTGGCATTACATGAATTCGGGATGTTGTATATGTTGATTGGCATGGGACTGCTTGCAGTGGCTGGATGACAAACCCGTGAATGCTCCTTCCTATGTCTACAGTACATGTAGCAGGATCTTGTTTGTCATCATGTGATTTTGCGATGTTAGATTTAGGGCTCATTCACACAGCCGCTGTTCGGCCGTTCCGTGCATTACGGGCACCATCCGTGCGGCTACCGCGACGGATCCAGACCCATTCAACTTGATTGGGTCCGTGATCCGTCCGCACCACAAAAAATAGAACGTGTTCTATTTTTTTGCGGTGCGGAGGCACAGACAGAAACCCCACGTTCCGCACTGACCCTCCGGATTGCGGACCCATTCAAGTGACTGTTTGCGGGCACGGACGAACAACGGGTGTGTTCATGAGCCCTTACATGGGACTGCATGCTATTGCAGATCAGAAAAGAAGAAATTCCAGGATAAATTCAGCCCTGCTGCATCGTTACTATAAACTTGTATAACTCACTGCATCGGTGCTGGGCTAATGCTCAAGATGGGATGTGTTGCAATGCACCATAGATTGGGTCTGCACATACATGCCTATTTCTCCCACATGTTGGGAAGGACGGTTTGGTATCACAATCCAGAGAGGCACTTCACCCCCCCCCCCCCCCCCCCAACCCCCTCCCCCCCCCCCCCCCCACGTACAAGACTCCAGCCTCGGGCTACAGGTGAATTACTGACAGGCGGCATGCAGCAAAACTCATTTTTTATTAGACAGACAGAGGAAATGATTGACATTTTCATAGGACGACCTCTGCTCCCAGGACTCACAGCAGCTTCTGCTGCCTGGACAGAATCATCAAGGATGTGATCTAGAACAAAAGAGAAAAAAAGTAAATTCTCAGGGTATTGTGATTAGAGATGAGCGAATTTCATATTTAGAAATTCATTCAGGCTTCGTTTACTGGTAAAAAGCGAATTGCGTTACGGATTTCGTTTACCACGGACCATAACGCAATTCTATGACGGAATGCATAACAGAATGCCTTTAGAGGACTTCCGTTATTCATTACGCCATAACAGAAGTCTATGGGCTGCAAAACGGATCCGTCCGATTTCCGTTATGCAGGGAAGTCCTCTAAAGGCATTCCGTCATAGAATTGCGTTCTGGTCCGTGGCAACGAAATCCATAACTCAATTCACCTTTTACCGGTAAACGAAGCCTGAACGAATTTCATAACCTGAAATTCGCTCATCCCTAATTGCGATCATTACTCCACCTCATTGATTCCCTATGAGGAGAGGTGGGTTCACTACAACTACCATCGTGTACTGCATTCTCGTGATTGTTACCTGCAACTTTTTAACCCTAAGGATACATTGACGTTGCATAGTGGTCGTGGTAGTCTCTGTTTTTACTGTCCAAGCGCCCCCTAGCCTGAGGTGCGCAGCATATAATGATTTCAGGGACACAGACCTGTCAGAGCCAAAAAAAAATATACCAGTGTACATGGACAACTATGGGGGATGGATAACAGTGACATTCGTTAAACGTACGCACCCGAGGTTTTGGTTGGGAAGGAAACCTCTGGCGGACTTTACAGATGCAGTGTGAAAGGAGTCCTATGGCATACGCTGGGCGCTAACAATGTCTGTCCTTGTCCGCAAAATAGACAAGAATAGGACATTTTTTCGCGGAATGGACATGCAGACATACAGAAACTGACCCTTTGGCCTCTTGCACATGACCATATGGCTTTTTTCAGTATTTTGCGGTCCGCAAAAAACGGATCCGCAAAAAATACGGATGACGTCCGTGTGCATTCCGTTTTTTGCGGAACGGAACAGCTGGCCCCTGATAGAGCAGTACTATCCTTGTCCGTTATGCGGACAATAATAAGACATGTTCTATCTTTGAACGGAAAAAACGGAAACGGAAGGCATACAGAGTACCTTCCTTTTTTTTTTGCCGATCCATTGAAATTAATGGTTCCATATACGGTCTGTATACGGAACGCAAAAAACTGAAAAAAAAAATGGTTCCATCAAGTGAATGGTTCCACGTACGGACCTGTAAAAAAACGGAACGAAAACAGAAAAAATAAAACGCTTGATTGCATGAGCCCTAAGGCCTTGTTCACATTTCTGTGTCTGTTTCACGTCCATGATCAGTCCCTGCTTCATCTGTAAAGAGGTCCGTGAAGCATCAGTGTTTCGTCTGTGTCTGTTTTTTGCCCTCCGTGTGTCATCCATACTCCACAAACACTGCTAGGCTGGAAGTTCATTTCCAGAGCATCTTCTATCAGTGGTCAGTGAAAAACGGATCATACACAGATGCAACACGGATGCCATCTGTGTTGTGTCCGTGTTTATTCATGGACCCATAGACTATAATGGTTATGTTTTTTTCTGCATCATGGACCAAAGTAATGCATGTCTCCACACATTTTCACTGATCCGCGGGTACATGCTCTGTCCGTGGAAAATGCAGAGCGCATACGTCAGTGAAATGCAGAAATGTAAACGAGGCCTTCTAATGTCATTCTGTAGCTTTTCACTCTTTGGAGACTTTTCTACAATGGATTGATTGCAGGTCTGACATGTCCTTATCCGGCCACCAATATAATGGAAAAGAAAATGACATAGACTTTATAAATGAAGTGCACAGTATTGTAGTCCAGAGCAGAATTCACAATTCTGCAGATTGCTGGAGACAATAACCAAATCCTCCCACCCTTCACATAATGCAGGTATTGTAGACCTGAAGTTATCAGTCCATGACTGGTGCAAAAGTGACATTTCACAGGATGCAAGTTGTAGGAAAAATGTTTGTGCAGACACTGAGCAAGCAGGTGGTGCTGGCAGGTTTGAAATAAGACAATAAATGAAGCAATCTGTTTACAAACTTACCCCCAGAGTCTATGCAAGATAAGAAAATAACAAGAAATTGCCACTTTGATATACTTCACTCTCTTTATTCATCCTTCATGCTACAGTCAACCGAGCAGGCAATTATCGGGAAGGGACTGACAAGTACCTAAAAGTGCCCAGAAACGATGATTGAGATGAGATGAGATGAGAAAGATCATTTCACCTAATGAAACAGTGTTGCACATTCATTGGGTGATCGCTGGTATTTTGCAGTCTGCAAGACAAGGATCCACCAAAAATACAGATGAAGTCCATGTGACAGCTGTATTGAATCAGGTTTTTTTTGTTTGTTTTTTGCGGATCCATTGTAACAATGCCTATCCTTGTCCGCAAAATGGATTTTTTTTTTTCTAGGTACAATACGTCCTTAATTTATATAGACTGCCCATAATAGGAACATTGACGGAACAGACTCCCATAGCTCATTATTTTTATTGCATTTATATTCTATTTTTATTTTTATATATTTTAAAATTTTGATGACTTTTATTAGTGTGTTACGTACAAATAAAATCTGTTTGATATCTGAACGCCTTACGTCCTTTGTGATTCCTTATGGTGCGTGCCTATCCCTCTTTTACAAAAAATAGGACATGTTCTATCTTTTTTACAGAACGGCCATGTGGACGTATGGAAATGGAACGCACACTCTTTTTTTTTGCATATCCATTGAAGTGAATGGTTCCGCATACGGGCCGCAAAAAAAAAACAAAAAACAGGATGGAAATGGAAAACAAATACGTTAGTGTGCATGAGCCCTACACAGATTATCAGAATGAACATTCGTATTGACATTCGTTCCTGATAATCGGCCAATCGTGCGGCTAAAATCCTTTAAAGTCAAAAGACACCACCCCCCCTCCGCAGAAAGTCCTGAAGTCTTCCCATGTCTGCGTCTTGTGCCTGACGTGGTGCTGTTATCTCTCCTTCTCCTCTTCCATCAGTAGATAACCTCTGCCCAGGAGCTGCCACCTGCAGGGACTTCATTCCTGAGAGGTTTGCTCTGCAGTCCGACCCCTCCGCTTCCTCCTCGCACTATTGGGCATTTGTTACATTGTTGCAGTTTTTCCTCCTCTTTGTCCATTTATCACCAGTGGCTGCTTTAAGAAATTCATTTTATTTAATCCTCCCATTCTCTCCTCCCTGCAGAAGGAAGACACTGCCAGGTCTTCTCTGCATTCTTCTGCAAACTTTTGAATGACAGGGGAGATTTTGGGGGCTGGAGGGAGTAGATGGTGGACTGAGAGAAGTGCATTTCACCTGCGCCACCCTCTGCTGCATGGATATAGACCATGGTACAACTATCTACCCCCCCCCCCCCACTATGGAGGCAATGCACAATTAATAATTCTGATTCACCTCCCTCTATCTCTTCCCTCCTTTCCTCCTCCTTGTCTTTCATCTCTCCACCCACTACCCTTGTGTGTTCCTCCCAAAACTTGCTCCCCTTTCTTTGCTCTCAGCCTTGCAGGACAGTCTGTGCCCACTGATTGCGCACTGGAGCTACCTGGATTTTGTAGCCCCCCTGTCCCCAGAGCTCCAGCACATGCTGAGTAAAGCTACTGTCCTCCCACCTCTTCTCCATCCCCATAGGGAGAAAAAGTGAACAATCCAGGCATTCCTAGGAGTTTTCTACTTGTTGATGTAGCTCCTTGTGAGTTCTTGGCTGCCTCCCCTTGATTACACTGAGGAAGAAGCAGAAGGAGCTATATATCCATCTCATCTGTCTTGTGAAATTGTCTCACTCACCTTTGCCAGAGCCACCATGATGCCCCTGTCCAGGACTCAGCTGGGTCTCTTCTTCATACTCCTGTGTCCTGCAAACATCATAGGACTGTGGTGGTGAGTAGAACCCAGCAGCAGGCATTGATCCTAGAATGATGATGATGATGATGATGATGATGATGATGATGATGATAACCCTGGCTGACTTATCCCACAAGCTCTCACATGTCCCTCTCCACATGCCCAAGATATTTGATGAAGGTTATCCACAGCAAGCAGAGATCTGTTTGGGGTTAGTCCTCAATGTTTTGTCAGGAGCACAGTGAGGAGATGTCTAGGAGCTTGTCAAGTTGCTGCTAGAGATCAGTGACATAATGCAAAGGACTCCAAGACAGTGGAGCTGTTGAAAGACTGGGGAGCAATGCTCTGTGGCGCTTTGACAGCCTTGGGATTACATCTGATTGCTAAAAATAACAAGTGCTCTATAGGGTTGATGGAAATGTGGCCATGCTCTGCAGAGGCTGGAGTAGTGGTCTGCAAGGGACTTGATTAAGAGAGTGAATGAAGGGTTAAACACCATAAGGCATGCAAAGGGTTGCAGATGAGCAGGTCACTTCGTTTTGTAACTACAGTCCACCACTTGACAGGAGCTGGGAGTTCTGCTGGTGAGGAAACTGCAAGCCCGAAGTCGGGTCGGGATCTGGAGTTTCAGCGCAGGTTGCACACCCATTATAATACTGCTCTGTAATAATATCATGCACTGGCAGTAGCATGCTGGGAGTTGCAGTTCATCTAGAAAGCCACAAGTTGCACACATTCACTGACCTAAAAGCCTCAGTATTCCAGGACACAATAGATCCAGGTCAGCTGTTGATCAGTTGTACAGTATCATATGAGTGGAACTACAACCCTCAGCATTCTAGGACACACTGAGAATCCTAAATCCACATGCTGGAGTGGAGACTTGTCTGTAGCGTTGAGGAGACGGATCCAGTGTTGGATTATGACCCTCAGCATGTCGGGGTATGCTGGGACTTAGGCTTCTTTCACACCACCGCATGGCTTTTTCAGTGTTTAGCGGTCAGTTTTTCACGGATCCTTTGTTACGTTTTTTTGTTTCCGTTTTTTGTTTCCGTTTCTGTTCCGTTTTTCCGTATGGCATGTACAGTATACAGTAATTACATATTTAAAAAATTGGGCTAGGCATAACATTTTCAATAGATGGTTCCGCAAAAACGGAGCGGATACGGAAGACATACGGATGCATTTCCGTATGTGTTCCGTTTTTTCCATTGACTTGAATGGAGCCACGGAACGTGATTTGCGGGCAATAATAGGACACGTTCTATCTTTCAACGGAATGGAAAAATGGAAATATAGAAACGGAATGCATACGGAGTACATTCCGTTTTTTTTTGCGGAAGCATTGAAATGAATAGTTCCGTATACGGAACGCAAAAAACAGTCGTGTGAAAGAGGCCTTATAGGTTTCACATAGAAACGGTTAATGCAGGCTGTTTCCCCAATAGTTTTTGGACTTACACCCTCAGTTTGCCAAGAGGGTTATGGTTCTAGCTGCACCTTGTACCATTGCACTAAGAATGGTGACTGCCAGGCGGATATAAAGGACTGAGCAGGGTCTGCTGGGGCTTACAGTCAGGGTTGGACTGGCCCACCAGACTACTAGAGAATCCTCAGGTGGGCCCAGGTTCTGATATCATAATGGGCCCCAAAGATCCAGGAGAAAAATACAATTTGACTGCCTTGGAGCCAATCACGTGCCACTAGGATCTATTTCTTTGATTCAAAACCTGTTAGACTTTATTGATGATATTGGGGTTGGACCTCCGGAAAACAATTCCTCTGGTGAGCTCTTAGGAGCCCAGTCCGACATTGCATTGGTTGTGAGCTGTAGGACTACAAGCCTCAGCATGTCTACTGCTGGGGGGGGGGGGTGAGGAGCCAAAGGTTGCCTAATGCTGCTGCACTTCATTCTTGCAGTTACCCCTGGGAGCACAAACTGTAATCTTTGTTGTTTTTTTATCTTGATCTCAGTAAATTAATTATTACCAGGGAAAGTTTATAAAATATTTTATCTTGCGGACAAGTTCAGGCAGGAGCCACAGGTCGGGAAATAAACGGGTTAAACAACTCTGTAGCAGGATCTGGCAGGGGACGGGTTAAATATTTGCACAGAGAAAGATGTAGAGTGTGACCCGGGAGAAGGGTCTCCCTCAATCAGCGGGTCTTCATTTTGGATCCATACAGGGGGGAGGTGAGTTGTCTGGGGTCGGCACATATTGATCATATCACTCACCCTCACTGGGTTCTAAACCTTTCCCCAAAAGCTTGCACTCAGGTTGAACCTCATCTGCATGATGGTGGTTCTACCATATTGGATATGTGCCCATGTGCAAATCCTGCCTGGACCTCTGTATTTCCATCATTCCATATACTAACAGGAGATGAACAGTTAGGGTACAGTCCACCATATGGGTTCATTTTGGCCAACAGTAATATGAACCCTCCCTTAAATTGGAGGACATTGGATATTCGTTCTAATTATGGTTCTTGGCCATTGTGACCAATGGTAGGAGTGCTTTCTAATGTGTCATTGGTAACATTGTATTCTTTTATGCTTTGTAAATATTTATGGTTACACGTGCAGAATGTTTTTGGGGTTATACCCACATAAAGCAAGGTAGGACTGAACATCCATATGTTCTGCATTACATGCATAGGGTTACATTTGCGCCTTTTGCACTTAGGTTGATTTCACCTCCGACCTGTGGTTCTCCAGCTGATACAAAACTACAACTCTTTGGAATCCCTGACAGCCAACATGCAAGGAGTTGTAGTTCCGCAACAGCTGGAAAGCCAGCGGGTGCAGACTGCTCATCTGGACAATGGGGGAAATGTATCAAAACAGGTGCAAATGGAGAATTGGAGCAGTTGTCCACAGCAAACAATGAGATTCCGTCAGGAGTACAAAATCTGATCAGTTGTTTAATTTTCCCCCATGGGTAGTGCACTCAATAATTGGTTCTGATCATAAGGCTAGAGCAGCGACATGTAGGGTACAACTACACCGCAACACGTGTCATATTTTATAATGCTAGTCTATGGTGTCGCGCTGCGACTGAGACTCGACACTTGCACAAAAAGCCATCTTGGATGTAACATGTCGCGGCGCGACAATATAGACTTGCATTATAAAATATGTTGTGCGAAGTTGTGACAAATAGTCGCGCGACAAATGACGTCATGTAGCCATAACCTAAGACATGGCTTCCCCAGAATTAATATGCAACCTTAAAGGGAACCTGTCACCGGGATTTTGTGTATAGAGCTGAGGACATGGGCTGCTAGATGGCCGCTAGCACATCCGCAATATCCAGTCCCCATAGCTCTGTGTGCTTTTATTGTGTAAAAAAAAAAGATTTGATACATATGCAAATTACCCTGAGATGAGTCCTGTACGTGAGATTAGTCAGGGACAGGACTCATCTCAGGCTAATTTGC
Organism: Bufo bufo; assembly: GCF_905171765.1. Classification (NCBI taxonomy): domain Eukaryota; kingdom Metazoa; phylum Chordata; class Amphibia; order Anura; family Bufonidae; genus Bufo; species Bufo bufo. Next base: position 221,992,026 of record NC_053395.1, on the reverse strand, counting down.
ATATGTATCATATCGGGTTTTTTCCACAATAAAAGCACACAGAGCTATGGGGACTGGGTATTGCAGATGTGCTAGCGGCCATCTAGCAGCCCGTGTCCTCAGCTCTATACACAAAATCCCGGTGACAGGTTCCCTTTAAGGATCGCTACACACATTTTTTCACTGACATTTTTTTGGGTTGTACAAAAATGGCAGAATAGCCATATGCCTTTTCCTGGCCACCTGCAGTTTGATGTTTGAGGTTGAGCCTTTGGAGTGTTTTTTTTTCAGTGTTTTTGACCAATAATGTTTTATTCATGACATTTTTTTCCCTATAGAGAAGGCAATGTAAAAAGGCTTGAAAAAAACCCCAAGATCTGTGTTTATAAGGCTGCTTTCACTTGTTTTTGGTGGCATTTCTTGCAGCGGTTTTTTACTGATAAACACCAGCTCCAGATGTGAAATATGAAACACATACAACACAAGCCTGTTTTTTTGCTCCTGGCATTTTTGTTCATTAGGTGACACCACAAAAACCGCTGCAAAAAACAGGTGCCAAAAACAACCTCTCGCACTTAGGGCTCATTCACACGACCGTGGTTTGGTTCCGCTTCTGAGCTGCATTTTTTGTCGACTCGGTTGAGGACCCATTCACTTCAGTGGCTCCGCGAAAGATGCGGACAGCACTCCGTGTGCTGTCCGCATCCGTCGCTCTGTTCCGTGGCCCCGCAAAAATTATAGATCATGTCCTATTCTTGTCCATTTTGCGGACAAGAATAGGCATTTCTATAATGGGCCGTCCATTCCGTCCCGCAAATTGCAGAAGGCACACGGGCGGCATCCGTGTTTTGCGGATCCGCAATTTGCGGACCGCAAAAAACACAACACGTTCGTGTGAACAAGCCCTTATTCTGGTAATTTTTTCGTGTAAAAACCAGCAGATTCAAAATTACGTTTGTAAGCACCCCTAAAACAAGCAAAAAAATTAACATAATATTTTTTTATATATATCTATACATACTTGAGGGTCCTTTGCTTTCCTATAGACGTTAAGCTGGAGTTTATGGTGTAACTGCAAAAAATGCACCAAAAATGCAGAAAAACACCCGACCCAATATCCGATAATCTAGTGCAGCCACCACTATCGGCTCCATGTTTTGTGTTGAGTTTTCAGTTTGATATTATTGTTACATTTTATTGCGTTATACTGTTACAGTTGTCATTAACATGGTTTATGTGTTAATATAATGATGTCGCATGTAGTAACATATCATTTATAAAAATTAACAAATTCAATGGTTTTACTGTGACACTTGCAAGCTTCGTTTTACTAGTGAAACTACAAGTATCAGAATGTCCTCGCAGTTTGCACAACATTTGCAGTTTTCGCTTGAACTGGTCCCTGCTCTCCATGTAATGGCCTGTAGGTGTCGCTGCTGTTGTTACTGTCTATAAAAAGATTTAGTCACTGACTAAGATATATTACATAACATATAAATATGGAAAGAAGGGGCAGGGGTGTGAAGAGGGATTTCAGCATCAATGGAAAGATGGCAGAGGACGGGGGTTCTCTACAAAGCTGGGAGATGAATGGAGGTACTTTATATACTTTATTGAAGAATTGCTTAAATGGCAACTCCTGAGCCTGGTGCTATTACCACAGATATTCCCTGAGAACAGAAATATAGAATGTCAAGCACAGGGTCTGAAGCAGCTAAAAATCATATATATCCGTGTCCTTCATCTCATATGTCAGTTTTTTTGTAATAATATTATATTTAGAGATATGAAAAAGATGATACATGTTAGAAATAGATGATAGATAGATAAATAGATAATAGATAGATAAACAAATCCAGTTGCGGCTAATATGTTGTGTGGCTGCCATCAGGAGGATGCTGGGAGATGTCACATCCAGTGAGTCCGGGGTCTCCAGCTCTTTTGGAACCGCGTATCAAAAATGAAATGGTAACACATGATCTGAATTATGACCAGGCGTAAGTCATGGACAGCGCGAGAACTGACGCTGCCTGAGTCACCCCGGCTAATCGTGTCAGCCAAGGTCACATGACATGATGGGGGGAGTAGTAGTGTGCGGTCCTGTGATACTGTATCACACAGGATGGGCTTTGATACACTGACTCAGTGGGCAGTATCACACATAACAGACTTAAATAGTGGTCATTATATTTGCAGCTGTGCCTGTCTTGTACACGCTCTGCACAGGGGAGTAGAAGTGACCTTGACAATGAATCCAAGAGGGAGAAGAGCAGAGACGTCATTTATTATCTGCTATAACTACAGGTCACCCCAAATACTGAGAAGAGGACCGTCCTCAGGAGAGACGTATATAAATGTATGCAAGGTCAGTACAGGATAAGTAATGTATGTACAGAGTGACTGCACCAGCAGAATAGTGAGTGCAGCTCTGGAGTATAATACAGGAGGTAACTCAGGATCAGTACAGGATAAGTAATGTATGTACACAGTGACTCCACCAGCAGAATAGTGAGTGCAGCTCTGGAGTATAATACAGGATGTAACTCAGGATCAGTACAGGATAAGTAATGTATGTACACAGTGACTGCACCAGCAGAATAGTGAGTGCAGCTCTGGAGTATAATACAAGATGTAACTTAGGATCAGTACAGGATAAGTAATGTAATGTATGTACACAGTGACTCCACCAGCAGAATAGTGAGTGCAGCTCTGGAGTAACATACAGGATGTAACTCAGGATCAGTACAGGATAAGTAATGTAATGTATGTACACAGTGACTCCACCAGCAGAATAGTGAGTGCAGCTCTGAAGTAACATACAGAATGTAACTAAGGATCAGTAAGGGATAAATAATGTAATGTATGTACACAGTGACTCCACCAGCAGAATAGTGAGTACAGCTCTGGAGTATAATACAGGATGTAACTCAGGATTAGTACAGGATAGGTAATGTATGTACACAGTGACTGCACCAGCAGAATAATGAGTGCAGCTCTAGAGTATAATACAGGATGCAACTCAGGATCAGTACAGGATAAGTAATGTATGTACAGAGTGACTCCACCAGCAGAATAGTGAGTGCAGCTCTGGAGTATAATATAGGATGTAACTCAGGATCAGTACAGGATAAGTAATGTATGTACACAGTGACTGCGCCAGCAGAATAGTGAGTGCAGCTCTGGAGTAACATACAGGATGTAACTCAGGATCAGTACAGGATAAGTAATGTAATGTATGTACACAGTGCCTCCACCAGCAGAATAGTGAGTGCAGCTCTGGAGTATAATACAGGATGTAACTCAGGATCAGTACAGGAAAAGTAATGTATGTACACAGTGACTGCACCAGCAGAATAGTGAGCGCAGCTCTGGAGTAACATACAGGATGTAACTCAGGATTAGTACAGAATAAGTAATGTAATGTATGTACAAAGTGACTGCACCAGCAGAATAGTGAGTGCAGCTCTGGAGTATAATACAGGATGTAACTCAGGATCAGTACAGGATAAGTAATGTATATACACAGTAACTCCACCAGCAGAATAGTGAGTGCAGCTCTGGAGTATAATACAGACAGGTAATTACATTTTAAAGAGAATGTGTCATCAGAAAATGACCTACTCTTTAAATCCTGTTTTTATATTAAACACATTTTTAAATAATTTTTGGTGGTTACATTTAATTTTCCATGTCAATATCTATATTTAAAAAATACAGAAACTCCTACAGTTTTTGCACTGGCCACTATGCCTAATAATCGGAGCCACTTCTTGGTCTTTACGGATCATTGTACTTCAGTCATCTCATTATCATTACAGACAGGATTGCCATTACAGATATCACCTACATATAAAATACAGGATCCACTATTTACAGTCGGTGATATCACAGCTTATCTGCTTCCTCCTGATCTCTGCACAGGGCACAGAGCATGCCCAGAAAACTCCCATAGAAGTCAGTGAGGTCTTCTGACTATTGTGTCTATGGCCCATGGTGCCTGCTGTAAAGCATATGTCGAAATGCTGTTAAGAACAGCTCAGGCAAAATGGCCGACCCCATAATCATGTTTACAAATAGAATTTAAAAAAATCTACAATCCAAAAAGAAAATCTGATTAGAAAAAAGGAATATATGTCACTACCTGGTTTTAACTGGAACCAAAGAAAAAATTCAGTGACACATGATCTTAAATGAACAAGGAAAGGCAGTAATGTTTTATCAAAGTATAAACCTCAATAAAAAAAAGAGGTGACGTTTTTAAATTTTCATTGAACATGAAGCAAAGTGCAACAACACAAAATAGGAGGTGACGGTATAACAGCTGGAGCAGAAGTTGAGCGTGTGATATTGCCCCATTCACGGTACATGCAATAAATATACAGTACAGACCAAAAGTTTGGACACAGCTTCTCATTCAAAGAGTTTTCTTTATTTTCATGACTATGAAAATTGTAGATTCACACTGAAGGCATCAAAACTATGAATTAACACATGTGGAATTATATACATAACAAACAAGTGTGAAACAACTGAAAATATGTCATATTCTAGGTTCTTCCAAGTAGCCACCTTTTGCTTTGATTACTGCTTTGCACACTCTTGGCATTCTCTTGATGAGCTTCAAGAGGTAGTCCCCTGAGATGGTTTTCACTTCACAGGTGTGCCCTGTCAGGTTTAATAAGTGGGATTTCTTGCCTTATAAATGGGGTTGGGACCATCAGTTGCGTTGAGGAGAAGTCAGGTGGATACACAGCTGATAGTCCTACTGAATAGACTGTTAGAATTTGTATTATGGCAAGAAAAAAGCAGCTAAGTAAAGAAAAACGAGTGGCCATCATTACTTTAAGAAATAAAGGTCAGTCAGTCAGCCGAAAAAATTGGGAAAACTTTGAAAGTAAGGGCTATTTGACCATGAAGGAGAGTGATGGGGTGCTGCGCCAGATGACCTGGCCTCCACAGTCACCGGACCTGAACCCAATCGAGATGGTTTGGGGTGATCTGGACCGCAGAGTGAAGGCAAAAGGGCCAACAAGTGCTAAGCATCTCTGGGAACTCCTTCAAGACTGTTGGAAGACCATTTCAGGGGACTACCTCTTGAAGCTCATCAAGAGAATGCCAAGAGTGTGCAAAGCAGTAATCAAAGCAAAAGGTGGCTACTTTGAAGAACCTAGAATATGACATATTTTCAGTTGTTTCACACTTGTTTGTTATGTATATAATTCCACATGTGTTAATTCATAGTTTTGATGCCTTCATAGTCATGAAAATAAGGAAAACTCTTTGAATGAGAAGGTGTGTCCAAACTTTTGGTCTGTACTGTATATACTGTATATAAACTACTCACAAAAAGTTTAGGATATTTGGCTTGTGGGTGAAATTTCAGAATGAACCTAAAATCCCTCTGACCTTTACAGGAGAACTTAATGTGACCTTCTCTAAACTTTTGAATGCACATGTCCAACTCTTCAATGTTTCAGTACTTTTTGCACAACTTGCTTTTCTCTAACAAGGAGCTTAACGGCACAATTTACAACAGGTGAATCCATGAATCGCCAAAAAATGTCCTGGTTCAATTACACTGAACAAAAATATAAACACAACACTTTCGGTTTTGCTCCCATTTTGCATGAGCTGAACTCAAAGAGTGGTCTGCGGTTGTGAGGCCGGTTGGATGTGCTGCCAAATTCTCTAAAAAAACGCCTTTGGAGACGGCTTATGGTAGAGAAATGAACATTCATTGCACGGACAACAGCTCTGGTAGACATTCCTGCAGTCAGCATGCCAATTGCACGCTCCATTAAACGTTGCGACATCTGTGGCATTGTGCTGTGTGATCAAACTGCACATTTCAGAGTGGCCTTTTTATTGTGGGCAGTCTAAGGCACACCTGTGCAATATTCATGCTGTCTAATCAGCACCTTGATATGCCACACCTGTGAGGTGGGATGGATTATCTCGGCAAAGGAGAAGTGATCACTACACAGATTTAGACAGATTTGTGAACAATATTTGAGAGTAATGGGTCTTTTGTGTATGTAGAAAATGTTTCAGATCTTTGAGTTCAGCTCATGCAAAATGGGAGCAAAACCGATATTTTTGTTCAGTGTAGAATTGGTATTAAACCGTCCTCCTCATCATGCTGTTCACATTTTGACATCATGAGACCAAGACAACACCTAGCAACTGATCAACAGTACCTCGCCATTGCGAGGCTTCAAACAGGATGTTCTCAGATAGAAGTGGTCCCTGAGAGTCACAGAGTGTCATCAGCAGGTTGTATCAGAGATACAGAGAGACTGGAAGAGTCACAGAAAGGCAGAGAAGTGGACGTCCTTTGGCCACATCCCACACTGATGACCGCTTCATTGTGTGCAATGCCCTGCAGAGCCGGATGATGAATGCCACACAACTCCAGGCACATTTAAGGGAGGTGAGAGGCACCTAAGTGTCACGTCAGACCATTGGAAACGGTTTACATCAGGGTGGTCTGCGTTCTAGACAACCTGCAAGGGAACCCTGACAACAGGTGTCATCGTCTTGCATGGACCATGGAGCGTCTACGCTGGACGAGAGACTAGTTGGCCTCAGTGCTGTTCACTGATGAAGTTGATTCACGCTGAGCAGAAATGATGGCCGCCAATGACCAGACGAGCCTTTGGTGGTGGTGGTGTCAGTGTGGGCAGGTGTGTCTGGTCCATACAGAACTGCCCAACACTGTGAATGGTCCAGTGACAAGCCCATACTACTCGAAGAACATCATTAATCCAGTCATTGTGCCTCTGTATGAACAACACAGGCCTAATGTCATCTTCAAGGAGGACAATGCGCCAGCTCATCGAGGTGCCATCATTAGGGAACAGCTGCTGGAGGCTGGGGGACCTCAAATGGAGTAGCCTGCACTTTCTCCAGACCTGAATCCCATTGAAAACCTATGGGATCAGCTGAGCTGCCGTGTAGAGGCTCGTAACTCTGTACCCCAGAACCTCAATGACATGAGGGCCGCCCTTTAAGAAGAGAGGTATGCCATGCCTCAGCAGTCAATAAGGCAACTTGTGAGCAGCAGGAGACGTCGCTGTCAAGCTGGAATTGATGCTCAAGGCCACAGGACAAGTTATTGAGACACTGACATTTCTGTGGCGGTATACCCAGCACGGGGGTCGGCTTTTCTCTCCATAAATTGTGTGAGATGAGGAAACCACCATTGCTGCTTCTACTTAAATGCCCGACTTTCATGGTATAATATCACTGGAGCTGGAACTTTTTACGTTTTCCATAAATTTCACCCGAAAGCCAAATATCCCTAACTTTTAGTAGAGTGTATATATATATATATATACACTGCTCAAAAAAATAAAGGGAACACTTAAACAACACAATGTAACTCCAAGTCAATCACACTTCTGTGAAATCAAACTGTCCACTTAGGAAGCAACACTGAGTGACAATCAATTTCACATGCTGTTGTGCAAATGGGATAGACAACAGGTGGAAATTATAGGCAATTAGCAAGACACCCCCAATAAAGGAGTGGTTCTGCAGGTGGTGACCACAGACCACTTCTCAGTTCCTATGCTTCCTGGCTGATGTTTTGGTCACTTTTGAATGCTGGCGGTGCTTTCACTCTAGTGGTAGCATGAGACGGAGTCTACAACCCACACAAGTGGCTCAGGTAGTGCAGCTTATCCAGGGTGGCACATCAATGCGAGCTGTGGCAAGAAGGTTTGCTGTGTCTGTCAGCATAGTGTCCAGAGCATGGAGGCGCTACCAGGAGACAGGCCAGTACATCAGAAGATGTGGAGGAGGCCGTAGGAGGGCAACAACCCAGCAGCAGGATCGCTACCTCCGCCTTTGTGCAAGGAGGAACAGGAGGAGCACTGCCAGAGCCCTGCAAAATGACCTCCAGCAGGCCACAAATGTGCATGTGTCTGCTCAAACGGTCAGAAACAGACTCTATGAGGGTGATATGAGGGCCCGACGTCCACAGGTGGGGGTTGTGCTTACAGCCCAACACCGTGCAGGACGTTTGGCATTTGCCAGAGAACACCAAGATTGGTAAATTCGCCACTGGCGCCCTGTGCTCTTCACAGATGAAAGCAGGTTCACACTGAGCACATGTGTCAGACATGACAGAGTCTGGAGACGCCGTGGAGAACGTTCTGCTGCCTGCAACATCCTCCAGCATGACCGGTTTGGCATTGGGTCAGTAATGGTGTGGGGTGGCATTTCTTTGGAGGGCCACACAGCCCTCCATGTGCTCGCCAGAGGTAGCCTAACTGCCATTAGGTACCGAGATGAGATCCTCAGACCCCTTGTGAGACCATATGCTGATGCGGTTGGCCCTGGGTTCCTCCTAATGCAAGACAATGCTAGACCTCATGTGGCTGGAGTGTGTCAGCAGTTCCTGCAAGACGAAGGCATTGATGCTATGGACTGGCCCGCCCGTTCCCCAGACCTGAATCCAATTGAGCACATCTGGGACATCATGTCTCGCTCTATCCACCAACGTCACGTTGTACCACAGACTGTCCAGGAGTTGGCAGATGCTTTAGTCCAGGTCTGGGAGGAGATCCCTCAGGAGACCGTCCGCCACCTCATCAGGAGCATGCACAGGCGTTGTAGGGAGGTCATACAGGCACGTGGAGGCCACACACACTACTGAGCCTCATTTTGACTTGTTTTAAGGACATTACATCAAAGTTGGATCAGCCTGTAGTGTGTTTTTCCACTTTAATTTTGAGTGTGACTCCAAATCCAGACCTCCATGGGTTGAAAAATTTGATTTCCATTTTTTAATTTTTGTGTGATTTTGTTGTCAGCACATTCAACTATGTAAAGAACAAAGTATTTCAGAAGAATATTTAATTAACTCAGATCTAGGATGTGTTATTTTTGTGTTCCCTTTTTTTTTTTGAGCAGTGTACTATATCTATACAAGTTAATCATATCCTCCTTTAGATGCCTCTTCAAAACTAAATAAATGTAATTATTTTACTCTATCCTAATAACGAAGACCCTCCATTTCCATCATCAGTTTAGTTGCTCTCCTTTGTACTATTTCCAGCTCCAGGGCGTCCTTTCTATGGACTGGAGCCCAGAACTGAACTGCATATTCCAGATGAGGCCGCACCAATATTTAATTACCGTATTTATCGGCGTATAACACGCACTTTTTCCCCCTGAAAATAGGGGGCAAATCATGTATGCGTGTTATACGCCGATATTCATTGCGCTGTATGAGCCGGGAGAGAGGAGGGGCTGGAGTCCGTAACTAGGGGCGGGGCCCGGTGCAGTCACTGTACTCTTACACCGGGCCCCGCCGCTCACCAAAGTATTTATAAACGTGAATCCTTATCCTGTTATTAAGCTGCCCTCTCCCATGTTCCCATGTCCCCCCTGTATCCCCATAGCACTTACTTAAGCTTCAATAGCAGGCAGAGCGGACGGCAGCAGTAACGTCACTCACTGACGTAGAGCGCCTGCTCCGCCCCCTTTATGAATGAAGCAGGCGGAGCAGACGCTCGACGTCAGTGAGTGACGTTACTGCTGCCGTCCGCTCTGCCTGCTATGGAAGCGTGTTCGTAAGTGCTGTGGGGATACAGGGGGGACATGGGAGAGCGCAGCGTTAGTTCAACTTAATAACAGGATAAGGATTCACGTTTATAAATACTTCGGTGAGCAGAGGGCCGGTGTATTGGGGGACACTGTTATGAGGGGGATCTGTGGATGACATATAGCAGTGTCATCCACAGATCCCCCCCATAACAGTTCCATCCACAGATCCCCCCACCCCATAGCAGTACAATTTGAAATTTAATTTTTTTTCCTGAAATTTCCCTTAAAATGAAGGGTGCGTGTTATACGCCAGTGCGTGTTATACGCCGATAAATACGGTAACTCAGATCTAGGATGTGTTATTTTTGTGTTCCCTTTATTTTTTTGAGCAGTGTATATTCCACTTTGACCCCCCCCCCCCCCCCCCCCGCAGTCATACATTTATTACCTACCCTATGAATGTACTTTGTGACAAAACCCCTTTAAGCAGATCTCCAGACTCTTTGTGCCGCAGTTTCCTGATCCTATTTCCATATTGCAGTTTAGAATCTTTCTGTATTTGCTGCATTGACTTCCTGCAGAGCTTATGCTCATGCACAGCAGCCAGTCAGAGCAAGCAGAGCTGCAGCATAAAGCAAGGAGGACAGGGTAGTAGCCTGAGGATCTGATGAATTGGGATCTGGATTTTGGACTTCCTCAGTCTCTGATAGATAATGCCTCCGAGCTGGAGACGCCGATCATCACCAGCAGTTTTTGTGATGGCGGAATATTCGTTGCATCCCAAAAAAAAAAGTTAATGAAGTGGGAGGGAGAAGGAGGTCACTGCAGGACAAGCAGAAGTCCTGGAACAGGTAGCGGCAGGAAGAGGATAAACGGATTATCTGTCAGTCACCAAGACCTTGAGCAGGGACAGGGTCAGATCTGGAATGTGACCCATCAAGAGGTCGGCCGTCCTCTGAGTTATGGTGGACCCTGAGCTTCCCAGGGACTGACTCATAGCACAGGTGGCAGACTATCATGCAATGTATGTAATTACTGTACAGATGTAGCAGAGCTGATCCAGTTCACGTAGACCTGCAGAGTGACGCTCGCCTTGGCTGTAAACGTAAATCCTGGCATCTTTGTGTGAAATCTCTGTTGCCTTTTCAACTGATTTCATTAATTGGTTATTTATTTTTTTATTACACTTTGGGCTGTGCATAGAGCTAAACGGAAACTATCAACAAGTTGCATAACAAGTCTTGATGTCCTGTCCTGCCACAAATTGGTTTTGAATGTGGGATTAACCCTTTGACACCTTTATACCCCCATAGATCGGCTTTTTAACCCGTGAGTACACAGTGCAGGTATTAGACATTAGATATGGTTGGGCGGCCATGTGTTAGCCTGGGCCCTTCCCCAATTTGACAGTTCATGACCCATGGATTATAGAAACGACATTAAAAAAATTAAATAAAAAAGGCACTGTCATATGAAGAGCTGTCCAGAGCGGCTAGCCTGATTGCTGATGGTTTCCATGTAATCAGTTCTTTTTTTACAGAAACAAAATTAAATTTGATACTTTTTTCTATTGATTTAAAGTTAAAGAAATATTCCGGTTATGTACAATTAGCCCCTGTCCACAGAATAGGGCATAACTATTAGATCATGAGAACAGAGACCCCCAAGATGAATGGAGCGACCAGTCGGGCATGCACACAGAGTTCTCCCATAGAAATTAATTGAACGGCTGTGTACATGTCTGACCGGCATTTCGGGGAGCTCCACTGGGGTCCCCATTCTCATGATCGGTGGGGGTCCAACCGATCTAATACTTATCCCTTATCTTGTGGGTTGGCAATAAATGTACACAACCGGGATACCCCTTTAATGCGTTTACAATCATGTTGCTTACAGTCGTCTCTGCTACATCTGTATATCTGTTGTTAATTAGAAACCATTTTGGAAATGTGGGACGTTGCCGGCATAGTTTGGTCATTGTGTTCCCAGACGCGGATGGATGAGTTATACGAGATTGCAATGATCCGATGATTTTATATACAAGATATGATCATCTGGAATTTTGGGCAGGTTTAGCAATAGCGATGGGAAGTGACAACCGCTATGAGTGCAAAACCTGGTGGTCATAGGGGTTGTCACATATTTAGACTAGACTGCTCTTAAAGGGCAACTCTGCTTTCACTTTACACGTATTGCATTATGAGCAGTTCCCCAATACAATCATAGGCTTACATACCCCAGAGCAGGGATGAGCAACCTACTCCTGTGAAACTACAACTCCCAGTATGCAAACATGCTCGGCTGTTCTCATAACTACCATATAGGTGAATGGAACATTCTGGGAGTTGTAGTTTCCGAACATATAGAGTGCCGCTGGAGGTTGCTGATCCCTGCCCTAGAAACAGCCATTGGGGCCCAAATCAACTTGCCCCAATCCTTCTCTATGGGTATGTTCACAAGGATGGGAGGAAGCAAATAGAAGTCCATTAAAGAGGTTATCCAGGCTGCTGATATTGATGACCTATATCCTCAGGATAGGTTATTAATATCCAATCAGTCGGGGGTCTGGCACCCCTCTCCCCCACCCTTCAGCATTCTCCGATGCTGGATCTAGCACTTTCAATGGAACAGGAAGAACAGCGCCGTTCAAAGTGTAGTGGCCTTGCCGGGTTACTGCAGCTCATCTTCTGTTCACTTCAATGGGAGCTAAGCTGCAGTAACCCAGCACGGCCACTTCACATTGAACGGCGCTGTTCTTCCTGTTCCATTCAAAAGCTAATTGAGCGAACAGCTCATTGGGGGGATCCAGGGTGTCAGGCTCTCACGGATCAGATATTGATGACCTATAGGAGGTCAATATCAGAAACCTGAAAAACCCCTTTAAGTTCTGAAAACACCATTAGGAAGGGGCCCCAATTTGCCCTTGTTATGTGACCCCTGTGAGCGCTCCATTCACAGAATACTGACTACTATAAATGTATTTAAAGAAGGGAATTGATTCTGATACGGATTCCTAAGGTGCATTGGTCACATTCCCACTGTCAGGTAATAGGTCATATAGTCTATAGGGGTTTAGGGGTGGGGGACAGTTTCAGGACCCTCATCTATGAGGACAGAGGGGGGCATGCATTACCCAGACAGCCCATTGATTTAAATGGAGACTGTGTAATGTCTCATTTCCCCTGTGGTGGCGCTGTGGGGAAATCAACCACTTATAGCCATATTCCCCACAGATCATCGCTGATTGTTGGGGTCCCATCAGTGGGAAGCCCTGAGAACAGTATTTGGTCAAAGAGAGACTGTTCAAAAATAGAGACCCCTTTAACTATCCAGGTGCACATGGGAATTTAGGGGCTCATGCACATGACCATATGTATTTTGCGGTCCACAAAAAACGGATCCGCAAAAAATACGGATGACGTCCGTGTGCATTCCATATTTTGCGGAACGGAACAGCCGGCCCCTAATAGAACAGTCCTGTCCTTGTTCGTAATGCGGACAATAATAGGACATGTTCTATTTTGTTGCAGAACGGACATACGGAAACGGAATGCACACGGAGTAACTTCAGTTTTTTTTTTTGCGGACCCATTGAAATAAATGCTTCCGCTTACGGTCCGCAAAAAAAAACGGAATGGACACAGAAAGAAAATACGTTTGTGTGCATGAGCCCAAAAGGGGTAATCCAGGATTAGAAAACATGGCTGCTTTCTTGCTTTCTTGTATTGACGTGAATGGGGCTGAGCTGCAATACCACACATAGCCTGTGGACAGACGTGGCGCTGTTTTCAGAATAAAGTAGCCATGTGTTTTTCCAATCCTAGAAAATTCCCTCCATATGTTAACTGAAATGTCACAAAATACACCCAGAAACTTGAATTTGCTGCGTTTTTTCATAGCTTCTCAGTATCGGTGGGACGGAGGCGGAGAGCTTTATTACACGGATCGTAAAATGTATATCCAGGCTCGGTGAACTGGTATGTGTCAGAACATGAACTGTTTAAATCTATTAAGAATTTAATACATCCTTCCAAAGTAAGTGCTATTCTAGCCACAACCTGCAATTGTACGCAATTTATTATCTCAGGTGATTCATCTGTGCGCCCCGGCCGCGAACATCCCCCACCGTCACCCTCTGCCAAATCTGGCCTCATCTAAACCTCCTCCATGGCTCTTATCCCAAAATGATTTATTAAATGCCACATATACAGGTGTCGCTGCCAGAGGCGCAGACGTGGAAACCGAGAGGACTAGTGATAGGAAAAGGGAGCCCAGGGACCGTCTTTAAAGGGGTCCTCCACCTTGTAATATCGCTCTTTATTGGAGGAGGAACTACAGCAGCGGGGCATATAGCAAACAGCAGATTTATTTATACTAAGCCACACCTCTAACTCCGCCCAGTGCCGATACATGCCTAATCCCGCCCATACCTCCTTGTGCCCCCACACAGTAGTTATGCCCCCTTCATAGTAAAATGCCCCTTAGTGCCCCAACACAGTAGTTATGCCCCGTAGTTCCCCTACACAGAAATTATGCCGCCTTACTGAACCCACACAGTAGTTATGCCCCCTTAGTGCCCCCATACAGTAATTATGTCCCCTTAGTGTCCCCACACAGTAGTTATGCCCCCTTAGTGCCCCCACACAGTAGTTATGCCCCCTTAGTGCCCGCTTCATAGTAAAATGCCCCTTGGTGCCCCCACACAGTAGTTATGCCCCCATAGTGCCCCTACATATTAGAATGCCCCCTTCATGCACCCTCTGTAGACCGACACAGTAGAATGCCCCCTTAATGCACCCGCCCAGTAGTTATGCCCCCTTAGTTTCGTCACCTACTAATAAAAAGTAATACTCACCTAGCCCTGTTCCCCGATGAACAGAGCACATCCTGCACTTCTCGCAGCAGAGATATATGAGAGAAATTTGAGACGTCATCGCACCTGCTAAGATGAGCAGTACAGCACACAGGCCGATTACCTAGCAAGGGAATGATCCTCAACCTACTGTAAGTGCTCTCCTCCTCAGTTCAGCAGGAACGATGATATCACTGAATCACATGTAGAGCGCAGGCTGATGAATGGTGAAGCTTCACCATTGCATTCAACTGTATCTGTATCCTTAGGAAGCAGATATCGTTTAAATTGGGACATTCCTCAGCCATCCTGGGACTGCAGGAAAGTGGCCAAAATGCAGAACTGTCCCGCCAAATCTGGGACAGTTGAAAGGGGTGGTTATGTGTCAGCGGTAAACAGGGATACACCAAGAACATCGTATAAGCTCTGCAAAAATGTATAAATGCCCTGTAGTATACTTCCTATCTACTGATCATCATTATAGTATTTATATTCTTGTACATAGGAGCAGTATTACAGAAGTTATATTCTTGTACATAGGAGGCAGTATTATAGTAGTTATATTCTTCTACATATGAGTAGTATTATAGTAGTTTTATTCTTGCACATAGGAGCAGTATTATAGTAGTTATATTCTTGTACATAGGAGGCAGTATTATAGTAGTTTTATTCTTGTACATAGTAGGCAGCATTATAGTAGTTATATTCTTGTACATAGGAGCAGTATTATAGTAGTTATATTCCTGTACATAGGAGCAGTATTATAGTAGTTATATTCTTGTACATAGGAGCAGTATTATAGTAGTTATATTCTTGTACATAGGAGCAGTATTATAGTAGTTATATTCTTGTACATAGGAGCAGTATTATAGTAGTTATATTCTTGTATATAGGAGGCAGTATTATAGTAGTTATATTCTTGTACATATGAGCAGTATTATAGTAGTTATATTCTTGTACATAGGAGCAGTATTATAGTAGGTATATTCTTGTACATAGGAGCAGTATTATAGTAGTTATATTTTTGTACATAGGAGGCAGTATTATAGTAGTTATATTCTTGTACATAGGAGGCAGTATTATAGTAGTTATATTCTTGTACATAGGAGGCAGTATTATAGTAGTTATATTCTTGTACATAGGAGCAGTATTATAGTATTTATATTCTTGCACATAGGGGCAGTATTATAGTAGTTATATTATTGTACATAGGAGGCAGTATTATAGTAGTTATATTCTTGTACATAGGAGGCAGTATTATAGTAGTTATATTCTTGTACATAGGAGCAGTATTATAGTAGTTATATTCTTGTACATAGGGGCAGTATTATAGTAGTTATATTCTTGTACATAGGGGCAGTATTATAGTAGTTATATTCTTGTACATAGGGGCAGTATTATAGTAGTTATATTCTTGTACATAGGAGCAGTATTATAGTAGTTATATTCTTGTACATAGGAGCAGTATTATAGTAGTTATATTCTTGTACATAGGAGCAGTATTATAGTAGTTCTATTCTTGTACATAGGAGCAGTATTATAGTAGTTATATTCTTGTATATAGGAGCAGTATTATAGTAGTTATATTCTTGTACATAGGAGCAGTATTATTGTAGTTATATTCTTGTACATAGGGGGCAGTATAATAGTAGTTATATTCTTGTACATAGGAGCAGTATTATAGTAGTTATATTCTTGTACATAGGAGCAGTATTATAGTAGTTATATTCTTGTACATAGGAGCAGTATTATAGTAGTTATATTCTTGTACATAGGAGCAGTATTATAGTAGTTATATTCTTGTACATAGGAGCAGTATTATAGTAGTTATATTCTTGTACATAGGTGGCAGTATTATAGTAGTTATATTCTTGTACATAGGAGCATTATTATAGTAGTTATATTATTGTACATAGGAGGCAGTATTATAGTAGTTATATTCTTGTACATAGGAGGCAGTATTATAGTAGTTATATTCTTGTACATAGGAGCAGTATTATAGTAGTTATATTTTTGTACATAGGAGGCAGTATTATAGTAGTTATATTCTTGTACATAGGAGCAGTATTATAGTAGGTATATTCTTGTACATAGGAGCAGTATTATAGTAGTTATATTCTTGTACATAGGAGCAGTATTATAGTAGGTATATTCTTGTACATAGGAGCAGTATTATAGTAGTTATATTCTTATACATAGGAGTAGTATTATAGTAGTTATATTCTTGTACATAGGAGCAGTATTATAGTAGTTATATTCTTGTACATAGAAGCAGTATTATAGTAGTTATATTCTTGTACATAGGAGCAGTATTATAGTAGTTATATTCTTGTACATAGGAGCAGTATTATAGTAGTTATATTCTTATACATAGGAGTAGTATTATAGTAGTTATATTCTTGTACATAGGAGCAGTATTATAGTAGTTATATTCTTGTACATAGGAGGCAGTATTATAGTAGTTATATTCTTGTACATAGGAGCAGTATTATAGTAGTTATATTCTTGTACATAAGAGCAGTATTATAGTAGTTATATTTTTGTACATAGGAGGCAGTATTATAGTAGTTATATTCTTGTACATAGGAGCAGTATTATAGTAGGTATATTCTTGTACATAGGAGCAGTATTATAGTAGTTATATTTTTGTACATAGGAGGCAGTATTATAGTAGTTATATTCTTGTACATAGGAGCAGTATTATAGTAGTTATATTCTTGTACATAGAGGCAGTATTATAGTAGTTATATTCTTATACATAGGAGCAGTATTATAGTAGTTATATTCTTGTACATAGGAGCAGTATTATAGTAGTTATATTCTTGTATATAGGAGCAGTATTATAGTAGTTATATTCTTGTACATAGGAGCAGTATTATAGTAGTTATATTCTTGTACATAGGAGCAGTATTATAGTAGTTATATTCTTGTATATAGGAGCAGTATTATAGTAGTTATATTCTTGTACATAGGAGGCAGTATTATAGTAGTTATATTTTTGTACATAGGAGCAGTATTATAGTAGTTATATTCTTGTACATAGGAGCAGTATTATAGTAGTTATATTCTTGTATATAGGAGCAGTATTATAGTAGTTATATTCTTGTACATAGGAGCAGTATTATAGTAGTTATATTCTTGTACATAGGAGCAGTATTATAGTAGTTATATTCTTGTATATAGGAGCAGTATTATAGTAGTTATATTCTTGTACATAGGAGCAGTATTATAGTAGTTACTTCCTATTTGATGTGGAGTTATGGCTGTCATTGTCTTGTATCTAATATTCTTCTTTTCATGAAACAAGTCTGATGATAAAGTTTTCAGTCCTCATCTTCCAGTGAGTAAACACTTATGACAGATAAATACGTACAGAATGGACGTCTCTGGCGGAGACATCATACATGACATCATATCTATGTGGCAATCCAGGATTTTCAGACGCCGTCTCCATAGGCCTCTTTTTCTGGGTCTGCCCTGAATGCTGGAACTAATTATTGGTTCCAACACAGTGACAAACAGGAGGATGTGATTCATCTGATGTGTACACGATGACTTATCGATGGCGGTGACCTTCACAACGCTCGGGGAAATACGAGGAAACTTTAAATGTTATTTTCTCCTTTTCTTGTGCATTTCTCTCTTTGTAGGTACGGGCACTCAACCGTTTATTTAAATTGCGCCACTTTATACTGATTGTGCTTCATTGTTTACTCTGTTCAGCTTAGTCTATGATTTTTGGTAAAACTAATACATATATCAATGCAGTTCTTTGTAGCAGAGTGTGGTGCATGTCCAACATAATGGGGGTCATTTATCAAAGATTGGCGTTTATTAAAGACCTGTTCGCTGCCGGTGGATGCGCCTAATTGTGACGAGATGCATCCTCGTGTAGTGCAAGTCCCTAGATGTGGACTGGAGTAATTTTTAATCGCCATTTATGCCTGTTTCCCGGTGTAAATGTTTTAGTGAATTTTCTGGGCATGAACGCCTGGCCCTGCCCCCGCCACACCCGCAGCGGCGAGGACGGCATAAGCATTTTGTTGTATAGGCATTTAAAAAGTCACAAAACAGGGTGTTATGACTTTTTTAAACTAAAAATTGGTAAATCACTCCAACGTGTGCCATTTCTTTGGGGTCATATCATACTTTTGTATGCATCCAACAGGGAGGATGCAAGAGGAGCTATGGTGCACAGAATGGCTTGGGCCTGACCTGGGGACATTTAACTGCTCACTTGCATATACAGTATATTAGAGTAATTTTTTGACAGAATGAAGCAACGGATCCAAATGTGAAAATTATTTGTATCCTGTAAAAATACCTCCCTTTGACAAAAGGAATGGAATTCTGCATTGTCAATTTATTTAATAAATTTCTAGGAGGAATAACAGAGGGAAGGCAATACGCAGAGTTCTATTAGAAAACATAAAAGAATAGTCATATTGTAAGGATTGATGTACACTACATAGACACCCTGTGTAAGGGTGAGGCATTTAGCACATAGAAATAAATTAGGAAAGTAAAGTATAACTAAAGGAGGAGGGGGAATATTGTCATCTCTGTCTTGGACACCAGTGCCCTTCAAAAATCCTGCGGCTGATCTCATGAAGAAAATCCCTTTAAGGCTCCTTTCACACTGGCGTTGCATATTGGGGCCGGATGCGTTCAGGATGCGTTCAGGGAAAATGGTGCGATTTTGACACTAAAACAAGTCCATGTTTGCGTTTTTTTTCGCGTGGGTGCAAAACATTGTAATGCGTTTTGCACGCACATAAGAAAAATCGGCATGTTTGGTACCCAAACCAGAACCCGGACTTCTTCACAGAAGTTCGGGTTTGGGTTAGGTGTTGTGTAGATTTTATTATTTTCCCTTATAACATGGTTATAAGGATAAATAATAGCATTCTTAATACAGAATGCATAGTACAAGAGGGCTGGAGGGGTTAAAAAAAAATAAAAAATTATAATATGACTCACCTTAATTCACTTGATCGCGCAGCCGGCTTCTCTTCTGTCTTCTTCTTTGAGGAATAGGACCTTTGATGACGTCACTGCGCTCATCACATGGTCCATCACATGATATTTTTACCATGGTGATGGATCATGTGACGGACCATGTGATGAGCGCAGTGACGTCATCAAAGGTCCTTTTCCTGTGCACAGCAAAGATGAAGACAGAAGAGAAGTGGATTAAGGTGAGTTATATTATTATTATTTTTTTTAAACCCCTCCAGCCCTATTGTACTAAGCATTCTGTATTCAGAATGCTATTATTTTCCCTTATAACCATGTTATAAGGGAAAATAATAATGATCGGGTCCCTATCACGATCGTCTCCTAGCAACCGTGCGTGAAAATAGCACCGCATCCGCACTTGTTTGCAGATGCTTGCGATTTTCACGCAGCCCCATTCACTTCTATGGGGCCTGCGTTGCGTGAAAAACGCAGAATATAGAACATGCTGCGATTTTCACGGAACGCACAAGTGATGCGTGAAAATCACTGCTCGTGTGCACAGCCCCATAGAAATGAATGGGTCCGGATTCAGTGCGGGTGCAATGCGTTCAACTCACGCATTGCACCCGCGCGGAAAACTCTCTCGTGTGAAAGGGGCCTAAGGCTTCGTTCACATCACCATTCAGACTTTCCGTTCTCCAGCTCAGTTTTGGAGCAGGAGAACGGAAAGGACGGATTCGGCACATAACTGAGCCGAACGGATGGGTTCCGTTAGGAACCTCATCAGAAGATGATTTTGGAGCGGAGACAAAAGTTGTGCGTGCAGGACTTTTGTCTCTGCTTCAAAAATCTTCCTCTGAGCGGAAACCTATCGGACCCCATTAAAGTCTATGGGGTCGTTAGGTTCCGTTTGGCTCAGTTATGTGCCCAATCCGTCCTTTCCGTTCTCCTCCTCCAAAATGGAGGAGGAGAACAGAAAAGCTGAACGGTGATGTGAACGAAGCCTAATGCACGGATGCATTCATCTCTCCCATATAACAGCATTCCTTGCCAGATTTTCTGTTCAGGTCCCTAGGAAATCTGGGTGCCAACAGTATGCCTTCATTTTCTCCCTCACAGTAGTTAAGCCCACATTGTACCCCCCTCACAGTAGTAATGCCCTCAGTGTTAATAAAAAAAACAAAAAACAGTAACTACTCACCTTGTCCCGTTCCGGATGATCAGATCGCCTCCAGAACTCCCCTGCAGCCACAGATTGACCTGTAGCACTGAGTGGGAGGAGCACAGGCAGATTCCTCGACCTACACAGTCTGGCAGTGTGCGATCTGTGCCTGCGGGGCTGAATGGTGAAGCAGGGAGCAGACGGCTCCTAGAGGAGGGAAGGAGCGTGGGGAGCTGAGCGGTCAGTAAGTGAAAGGACCTCCAGCCTCCCAGCCCTCTAGCAGTGAGCGCTTCCATTTGTATTAATGTAAGCGCACATTGCATCCGGCACCCCTCTGGCAAAGCTGGCACCCATGGGTGAACGCCCCCCCCCCCCCCCCCTTGGCACACTACTGACCCTCTATATCACTCAGCTTTCTCCACCTACAGTTGCAAGAAAAAGTAAGTGAATCCTTTGGAATTTCCTGCATTTTTGCTTTGATTACTAATAAGACGTCTGAATGTTATAAAAGTAACAATTCTAAACAAACACAATGTAACTAAACTAATAAGACACAGGCAGCAGCACCCTATGTACCTTAAGCAGCTCACTGAGCAGCACATTGAGTATGCATCCACAGGGTTAGGCCACTTCTGCAGAGTAAGTGTTTAATCAGTTATTGTGAGCGAAATCCAGGAGTGGAGGCTACACAGAGATAAGGTATAATGGAGAGATGTTCACCTGTTCTGGTTATTGCTGACAAGCACTGAGACTCACTGACCAAACGCTGACTGTGTGAAAGCAGCCGGAGCGACTTCTCCAAGAACTGATTGGCATAAGGAAATGAGATTGGAAGTGTTGGGTTCTACAGGAACTTTGCATGTTAATTAAAGGCACACAAAGCCTGGTTACTGACAAAAGTGTTCTTCTCAAGAATGATTGCTTAGTGTGAACCATACGTTGAAGACCTCAGAAGATGTGTTATCGAGATCCATGAAATGGTCTACACATGTAGAAAATTCCGAACTGCTGCTACTCTTCCTGAAAGTGTATGTCCCCTTAATATCACTCCATGAGAACAATGGCCAATCCTGAGAGAGGTGAGAAAGAACCCAAGGGTAACAGCAAAAGACCCATAGAGGACTCTACAAATGGCAAAACTCTCTTTTTATTGGTCCACTAATATATAAGCACTGAGCAAGAATGGAGTTCATAGAAGAATACCACAAGGAGGTGGCACTGGTGGATAGAGAATCATGGTTTGCGGCTGTTGGATGGGGCATCATAATTTGATGCTAGTGGAGAGGACATCTTAATTGGGGATGGTGGAGGGGGCATCATGGTTTGGGGTTGTTGGAGGGGGCATCATGGTTTGGGGTTGTTGGAGGGGGCATCATAGTTTGGAGCTAGTGGAGGGAACATCTTGATTGGGGATGGTGGAGGGGGCATCATGGTTTGGGGTTGTTGGAGGGGGCATCATGGTTTGGAGTTGTTGGAGGGGGCATCATAGTTTGGAGCTAGTGGAGGGAACATCTTTATTGGGGATGGTGGAGGGGGCATCATGGTTTGGGGTTGTTGGAGGGGGCATCATGGTTTGGGGTTGTTGGAGGGGGAATCATGGTTTGAAGCTACTGGAGAGGACCTCTTAATTGGGGCTGGTGGAGGAGGCTTTGCTGCCTCAGGACCCGGATGTCTTGCGATCGTTGAGGGAACAATGAAATCTAAGGTGGATGAAAACATTTTACAGGATAATGTAAGGACAACGTCAATGATATCAAGTTGAAGAGACGTTGGGTGATGCAACAAGACAATGGCCGACATCAGTAAATCAACCAAAGAATGACTGAAAGATTTGTGTTTTGGAACGGCGAAGTCTTATTCCTGACCTTGGAGATGCTGTGGTCTGACCTGAGGAGTGTTATGTATGGGGGACAACAGAAACACGTTTGCAGAGAGGAATGGTCTAAACTTCCTCCTCAATGTTGTGCAAATCTTTTGGAGGATCTACAGGTTATAATACAGTATACAGGGGTTCACTTACTTTTTCTCCCTGCAATGTGGATGTGTGCTCAATTCAAGACTTGACCAACTGTCAATTACAACCGTTACTTCAGATACATTGTGTTGGTCTATAAGGGCAGGTTCACATCGCAGTTTGGTTTTCCTTTCTGATCCATTAGAAAACAAACAAATGGATCTTTTAGGGTCCATTCACACGTCCGCAGAATGGGTCCGGATCCGTTCTGCAATGTTGAGACCCATTCATTCTCTATGGGGCCGGAAGAGATGCGTACAGCACACAGTGTGCTGTCCGCATCCGCATTTCCGGAGCGCGGCCCCGATCTTCTGGTCCACGGCTCCCGAAAAAAAATAGAACAAGAATTGGCAGTTCTATGGGGGTGCCGGCCGGGTGTATTGCCGATACGCAATACACTACGATCGTGTGACTGGACCCTTATTTTTAGCATCTGGAAATGGCTAAAATGGATGCAAAATGAGCATAATTTTGTTTTCTGTTCTTCTGACGGCTCAGAACGGAAAACTAAATGGTGATGTGACCCCGGCCTAATTGTGACAATCAGAACTCATCTTATTAGTAATCCCTGGCGAAATCCCAGTCATTCCAAAGGGTTCACTTACTTTCTTGCAACTACATGAAATTACTGAATACAATCTTTTTTACATTGTTACAAAAAGACCCCAGCAACTTGATGACTTATAGTGAATGCTAATTGCCCCCTGACTGTACAGTAGCTCATGTTATAAACCCGCAATAAGGAAGAGGTTTCTCCACAAGTCATTGTCGGGACACCTGTCACACACGAGGGGTTAAATCCAGATTACAGGAATGGAAAGGCCCAGGGAGGGAGGCGTTGAAACAGGCTTGTCATGATAATTATAGATTTTGGTTGATTCCTAAAATTGTGTCAGATAGGACAAGCTCCGACAGACCCTGAGCTACTGGTGGAAAGGCAGAAGTTGGCAGCTGCTGTGCCCCCTCCTCCTCCCTGTGTACACAAATATACTAACGACACGCGCAGATTATACAAACAGTGGCGGATACGGTATACACACACGCAGAACATCGGGGGCAAAGGCTGCATGTTATAGTTATCAGATTGGACAAAGCTATGATCAGTGACCCCAGAGCAGAGACATTGGGGGTCATTTATCAAAGGGCGGCTTTTTACTTCTCATAAATAATACCACCATACAGCGGCCATATCTACTGACCAATAATATCAGTGTTCAGAGGACATATACTACTGCTATATAATACCACCATATAGCAACCATAAACTCCTATGTAAATGTGCCTGCTTTCCATCCACAGGCTACATCTAGGTGCACCTGTGAGGCCTGGGTTTAGTAAGACCGCAGAGTGCACCTGTCTGCGATTATTTTGTTATATTATTCATATACAGTACAGACCAAAAGTTTGGACACACCTTCTTATTCAAAGAGTTTTCTTTATTTTCATGACTATGAAGGCATCAAAACTATGAATTAACACATGTGGAATTATATACATAACAAACAAGTGTGAAACAACTGAAAATATGTCATATTCTAGGTTCTTCAAAGTAGCCACCTTTTGCTTTGATTACTGCTTTGCACACTCTTGGCATTCTCTTGATGAGCTTCAAGAGGTAGTCCCCTGAAATGGTCTTCCAACAGTCTTGAAGGAGTTCCCAGAGATGCTTAGCACTTGTTGGCCCTTTTGCCTTCACTCTGCGGTCCAGCTCACCGCAAACCATCTCGATTGGGTTCAGGTCCGGTGACTGTGGAGGCCAGGTCATCTGGCGCAGCACCCCATCACTCTCCTTCATGGTCAAATAGCCCTTACTTTCAAAGTTTTCCCAATTTTTCGGCTGACTGACTGACCTTCATTTCTTAAAGTAATGATGGCCACTCGTTTTTCTTTACTTAGCTGCTATTTTCTTGCCATAATACAAATTCTAACAGTCTATTCAGTAGGACTATCAGCTGTGTATCCACCTGACTTCTCCTCAACGCAACTGATGGTCCCAACCCCATTTATAAGGCAAGAAATCCCACTTATTAAACCTGACAGGGCACACCTGTGAAGTGAAAACCATTTCAGGGGACTGCCTCTTGGAGCTCATCAAGAGAATGCCAAGAGTGTGCAAAGCAGTAATCAAAGCAAAAGGTGGCTACTTTGAAGAACCTGGAATATGACATATTTTCAGTTGTTTCACACTTGTTTGTTATGTATATAATTCCACATGTGTTAATTCATAGTTTTGATGCCTTCATAGTCATGAAAATAAAGAAAACTCTTTGAATGAGAAGGTGTGTCCAAACTTTTGGTCTGTACTGTATATTACTGCCATATAATGCCCACATAATACTATCATTACAGTGAGCACATAGCATGCTATTCAGAACCTGCAGAATAATAGTGCTTATGTAACTACTGCAAAATGCCAACATAATTACCCCATATAGCATAGAGACTGAGTGCCCAAACTGCAACCCAGAACCCCCTTATTTATCGCAAAGTGGCGACACGGAAATTTAACCTGAATACTGAAAAATACAGGGCAAGTTAAGCTGTGGGGGCGAGGCTTAAAAAAGGACCCTGTAAAATGAGTGCCCCCTAGTTTTAAAATTACACTAGTGGCCCCCAGTATTAATAAGGCCCCCACCAGTGGCCCCCAGCATTAATAAGTCCCCCATTGGTGGCCCCCAGTATTAATAATGCCCCAATAGTGGCCCCTGAATATTAATAATGCCCCATTAGTGGGCCCCAGTATAAATAAGGCCCCCATTAGTGTCCCCAGTACTAATAATGCCCCATTAGTGATCCCCAGTATTAATAAGGCCCCCATTAGTGGCCCCCAGTATTAATAATGCCCCAGTTGTAGCCCCCAGTATTAAACAGGCCCCCGTTAGTGGACCCCAGTATTAATAAGGCCCCAGTACAACTAATGCCCCCATTAGCGCTCCCCTAGTATTATTTTTCCTCCATTAGTGGCCCCCAGTATTAATAATGCCCCAATAGTGGCCCCTGAATATTAATAATGCCCCATTAGTGGGCCCCAGTATAAATAATGCCCCATTAGTGGCCCCCAGTATTAATAATGCCCAAGTTGTGGCCCCCAGTATTAAACAGGCCCCTGTTAGTGGCTCCCAGTATTAATAATGCCCCATTAGTGGCCCCCAGTATTAAACAGGCCCCCGTTAGTGGCTCCTAGTATTAATAATGCCTCATTAGTGGCTCCCAGTATTAATAATGCCCCCATTAGAGGCCATAGTATTATTAATGCCGCCTTCCACACTCTTCTTGTGCAAAAAAAAAATAAGATACAAATAAAACTCACCTCCTCCATTTGATCGCACCGCGGGGAACCCTCGCTGCTCACTGGTAGCTGAGGACAGCACACGCGCTCCAGTGTGATGACGTTTCGCAGGTCCTGGTATGCATGCCATAGGTTCACCACCACTGCCATAGAGTGTCTATATACTATTGCAGTACAGTAAACACAGAGGTGCCTAGAAAATAATGCAAAAGAGTACCCGCGTAATAGTGCTATACAGTGTCTATATGACAGTGAACAAGTAGCGGTATTAAACAGTGCCCGGGTAGGTAGGTCTATATCGCCTATATAGTAATCCTACAGGACCCACATAATAGTGCCTAACCATGGACCATACAATTCCTATCTAATATACAGTGCTTAAAGGGGACCTGTCACCGGGATTTTGTGTATAGAGCTGAGGTCATGGGTTGCTAGATGGCCGCTAGCACATCCACAATACCCAGTCCCCATAGCTCTGTGTGCTTTAATTGTGTAAAAAAAAAAAAAGGATTTGATACATATGCAAATTAACCTGAGATGAGTCCTGTACGTGAGATGAGTCGGGGACAGGACTCATCTCAGGGTAATTTGCATATGTATCAAATCATTTTTTTTACACAATAAAAGCACACAGAGCTATGGGGACTGGGTATTGCGGATGTGCTAGCGGCCATCTAGCAGCCCATGTCCTCAGCTCTATACACAAAATCCAGGTGACAGGTTCCCTTTAAATAATGTACATAATGATGTCATTCAGTGCCAACATTTTAGTGCCATATAGTGAACACATAACAGCGCCATATATGTGCCTACATACAGTGTCATACAGTGGTCACATAGTAGTGCAGTTCAGTGTCTAGATAGTAATTCCATACCAGTTACAACATAATAGTACCATACACATGAAATACTACCTAGAGCTTACATAATTGTGCCATAAGGCGCCAACAAAATTATGTCATACAAGGGGCACATCAGTGCCATCCAGAGCTTACATCATTGCGCCATTTGGTGCCTACAGAATAGTGCTATAGAGTGCTCATATAATAAGACCATTACAGTGTATACATATCAGTGCCATACAGTGTATATAGGGTGGGCACACAGTGGCGGAGGCTCCGTTGCCCACATTATAACCTGATGCCAGGTAGATGCAGATTGTAACAGCGGACACAGGGTGGGATAAATGTGACTTTCTAGGATTTGGAGTGCCCTTTGTATCTTCCCTGGAAGGGTTAATGGCACGCTTGACGTTCCCGCTGAGTGCCGCTTCTGGTCTTACGGTAAAACAGATGGGTTTGTTATTCAGTAGTGGGCACGGTGCCCAGCAGCAAGCATGGGTAATTGAGTGCTAACATATGGCTGCATGGGCACACATGTGGCGGCATTACTCATTTACAGTGGTTCTGGCTGCTGCAGGATTGGATTATTTCATACACCACTGAATCATGAAACAGAAGACAGAGCCCTTATAATCCGAGAACGAGCAGCTGCCCAGGGATGTTGGGAGTGGTAGTTAGTGGAGAGGCCCAGGGCCAGGTGAAAAGGTTATAATCCTCTGATTGAGAACCGAGCAGCAAATATGAAATTCCTCCGCTGTGCCAACCTGCCTGGTATGGAAGATTGTATTGATAAAGGGGAATCTGTGCCAACCTGTCGTCGGTGCTAAGACCGGGCAACTAACGAGGGCAGAGGGAGCCTACCAGATGGCATCAGAGGTGGAGACGGCCCTGGAGGGTTGGGCATGTTGTCCTCTACTGGCATTAGCCCTGGCATAAGTATATATATATACATATACAGTGCTGTGTATCTAATGCTGCCATGTGTGATATAGTCTTCTGAGCAGCTGTATCTAAGCCTATAACGTGTGATACAGTCACAGTGAACCATACAGCACTACAATCCCCATCATGCAACGTTGCTATGTTTAATTATAAAATGATGCCCTAGGAACACATTCTGAGATGTTGTATCTAAGCCTATCCTGTGTGATACTGCCAGCAGAGATGCTGTATCTTAGCCTATCCTGGGTGATACTGCCAGCAGAGATGCTGTATCTAACCCTATCCTGTGTGATACTGCCAGCCGACATGCTGTATCTTAGCCTATCCTGTGTGATACTGCCAGCAGAGACTCTGTATCTAAGTGTATCCTGTGTGATACTGCCAGCAGACATAATGTATCCAAGCTTATCCTCAGAGATACTGCCTACAGAGACACTGTATCTAAGTATATGCTCTGTGATACTGTCCGTAGAGACACTGTTTCTAACCCTATCCTGTGTGATACTGCCAGCAGACATGCTGTATCTAAGCCTATCCTGTGTGGTACTGCCAGCAGAGATGCTGTATCTTAGCCTATCCTGTGTGATACTGCCAGCAGAGATGCTGTATCTTAGCCTATCCTGTGTGATACTGCCAGCAGAGACTCTGTATCTAAGTGTATCCTGTGTGATACTGCCATCTGACGTATCCAAGCTTATCCTCAGAGATACTGCCTACAGAGACACTGTATCTAAGTATATGCTCTGTGATACTGTCTGTAGAGATGCTGTATCTTAGCCTATCCTGTGTGATACTGCCAGCAGAGATGCTGTATCTAAGCCTATCCTGTGTGATACTGCCAGCAGAGATGCTGTATCTTAGCCTATCCTGTGTGGTACTGCCAGCAGACATGCTGTATCTTAGCCTATCCTGTGTGGTACTGCCAGCAGACATGCTGTATCTTAGCCTATCCTGTGTGGTACTGCCAGCAGACATGCTGTATCTAAGCCTATCCTGTGTGATACTGCCAGCAGACATGCTGTATCTTAGCCTATCCTTTGTGACACTGAGTGATGTTGTATCTAATTCTAAGCCTATCCTCTGGGATACTGCCTGCAGAGACACTGTATCTAAGCCTATGCTGTGCGATACTGTCTGTAGAGATGCTGTATCTAAGCCTACCCTATGTGATACACCAGTTCAGGGCGCAGTATCTAAGTCTATATTGTGTGATACTGTCTCACAGCACTACACGGCGCTATAGTCCCCATCATGACATGGCTATTATAAAACACTTGGTACTACACAGTGGTGACCACATATACCGCTCTGTGGTGTGTGATTGTCTACTCCGGGGCTTTAAGATCTATTTGTACCAAACGTAAAAAATAAGATAAAGTGTGAACAAAGTCCAAGACCAGAATCATCCCCAGACGGATAGGATCTGAGCAGGGCACAGGGCACTCCCATAGGATCTGTATATGCCTGCCTGCAGTGAGCTCCCCCTAGTGGTGGCTGCACGGAGCCAGAATCTTATCATTATTTAATTGTATCTTATGAAATGAACGTCTTTACTGCTCCAGATCCCAGTTTATATTTCTAGGCTCAGATTTACTTGTTTGGCACAGTACTAGCTACCTTCATGCTATTAATGGGGGCACCATTATATGGCAGTGTTATTTGTGGATTAGCTGTGTACAGTATGATTCCATTAGTTATGTGTACAGTATGACAGCATTATTTGTGTACTGTATGGTGGATTAGTTGTGTACTGTATGATCCCATTAGTTATGTGTACAGTATGACAGCACTATTTGTGTAACATATTGTAGCATTTGTTATGTGTACAGTATGACAGCATTAACTGTGTAATGTCTGGTGCATTACATGTTTACAGTATAACATCATTATTTGTGTACTGTATTTTAGTATTAGTTATATGTACACTATTACAGCTTTTATTTGTGCACTGTTTGGTCGCATTAGTGGTGCGTACAGTATGACAGCACTATTTGTGTACTGTATTGTAGCATTACTTGTGTGTATAGTTATTGGTATATTACATATTTTTATATATGTATTATATAGGATATTGACATGGATCTAACATTGGAGGACATTTAATCAGCCGATAATCATAGTTGCAGCATTATTTGTGTACTGTATGGTGGCATTACGTGTGTGCACAGTATGACAGCACTATTTGTGTATTGTATGGTAGCATTACGTGTGTGCACAGTATGACAGCACTATTTGTGTATTGTATGGTAGCATTACGTGTGTGTACAGTATGACAGCACTATTTGTGTACTGTATGGTAGCATTACTTGTGTGTACAGTATGACAGCACTATTTCTGTACTGTATGGTAGCATTACTTGTGTGTACAGTATGACAGCACTATTTCTGTACTGTATGGTAGCATTACTTGTGTGTACAGTATGACAGCACTATTTCTGTACTGTATGGAAGCATTACTTGTGTGCACAGTATGACAGCACTATTTGTGTATTGTATGGTAGCATTACGTGTGTGCACAGTATGACAGCACTATTTGTGTATTGTATGGTAGCATTACGTGTGTGTACAGTATGACAGCACTATTTCTGTACTGTATGGTAGCATTACTTGTGTGTACAGTATGACAGCACTATTTCTGTACTGTATGGTAGCATTACTTGTGTGTACAGTATGACAGCACTATTTCTGTACTGTATGGTAGCATTACTTGTGTGTACAGTATGACAGCACTATTTCTGTACTGTATGGAAGCATTACTTGTGTGTACAGTATGACAGCACTATTTCTGTACTGTATGGTAGCATTACTTGTGTGTACAGTATGACAGCACTATTTCTGTACTGTATGGTAGCATTACTTGTGTGTACAGTATGACAGCACTATTTCTGTACTATATGGTAGCACTGCTTGTGTGTACAGTATGGTAGCATTAGTTGTGTGTACAGTATGACAGCACTATTTCTGTACTGTATGGTAGCATTACTTGTGTGTACAGTATGACAGCACTATTTCTGTACTATATGGTAGCATTAGTTGTGTGTACAGTATGACAGCACTATTTCTGTACTGTATGGTAGCATTACTTTGTGTGCACATCTTTGTGTAATGATACAATGTCTGACAGGTGTGTTTGCTTTTATTTATAACGGTGCTGCGGCCATTAGGTTTAGTGGCCCCTTAACCGTCAGCCCCCGTGGCTCATAGCCGTGTGTGGTTTCCTGTATGTCCTGGCTCCGCCACCACCTGCAGGAGGATGACCCGGACTAGAAATCTGAGAATTAGTATGCTGGATAGAAGACATTGCTGCAGGCGCTCCATGTCCTGCTATGTGCCGTATACAAGCAGTAAATACAGAGGAGCGGCCTTTGGTGTCTTGGGTTTATTCCAGGATTTACTTAAAGGGGAAATAGTCATCATATTTGGAGTATTATAAAGCCTGATAGCAGGATATACGGTGGCGGCAGTGTTAGGGTTAAAGGGGTTGTCTAGTTTTATGTACATAAAGTTTAATTACAGTATAAGTAAAGTTCTGCAACTTTGTTATAGAATTTGTTTCCAATGTTTATCTCCAGAGGTTGAAAGCCTGTCCTGATCATGACATGAAAGCAGGATTTATTACCAGAGAGCGCTATGTCACACCGTAAGGCGAAGGGCACACTGGTCGGAATTTGCGAATGGAAGTTCTGCCACAGGAGACAAATCTCATCCGCAGTCTGCGGACATTTTCTGTACGTGCATTTCTGCTGCATTCATTCATATTGATGGCTGCAGTGCTACACTGTGATCCTTGGTCACACGACGACACCTGTCTTGCTGAGGATCGCTGTGTAGCTCTAGTCAGAGAATACCGCCACGCGAGTGCAGATTTTAAAACAGAAATCCCGTGCTGATTTTTCATGCAGATTTCTGTGCATTTCCGTACGAAATCTGCACCACAGTCCGCATGTGTTAGGGCTTGTTCACATCACCGTTATGGATTCCTGCATAATGGAAACCAGGATGAATCTGTTATGCTGCCCATAGACTTGTATTATGAAGGATCAAAATGATGTTTTAGTATATGCAAATGAGCCTCTAGGAGCAACGGGGGCGTTACCACTACACTTAAATGCTCTGCTCTCTCTGCAACTTCCGCGCTCTCTCCACTTTGATTGACAGGACCAGACATGATGATGTTTTCACTGCCTGGCCCTGTCAATCAAACTGCAGAGGGTGCAGCAGTTGCAGAGAGAGCGGAGCCTCTAGGACTAAGGCATCTTGCACACGACCGTATTCCCTCCATGAGTGGCCTCCCAGATTTGCAGTACACTGTATAATACATTTCTTGCAAATCTTTGGGGTGGAGTCAGTGGCGTAACTAGAGTGCTATGGGCCCCTTTGGATCGGGGCCCCTCCTCCACGCCATGCCCGGAGAAACGGGGGAGTTACCTTTAGGCTTCTTGCACACAACCGTATGCCCTCCGAGATATACAGTCCGTGAGCGGGCCATATGTCCCGGAGCGACATTGATCGTGCGCATGGGAGTACAGCGCATCATAGATTACAATGATGCTGTGCGCGTCGGGCCGCCCGCGGGGCTATTGTCCCGCACTCATATGATCATATGGCCTGATGTGCACAGTATAACTCTCTAACATAGAGAAGCAATTACAACTTACCCGGGAGAAATATCAATACCACCTCAAAGAGAGAAAACACCGTCAGTTCATCAGGGATCTCTCCGATTTTAAGGAAAACCATATTTAGTCCTCCTTAATTAACAGTAAGAGAGACAATAAACAGAGTAATTCAGAACGGTCCTCTACTGAGACGGGAGACAGGCCCCAAGACCAACAAGTACCCTAAAAGGGGGACACCAAGACGGGGTCGCTCTCGGGGCTCTTACCGAGGACGTGATACACGTTTTTTAGGGCAACCCAACCAGACCCTAGAATATCCACTCCGCAGCCGTACACAACCGCCTCCAACGTAATCTCAGGACCACAAGTGGTCAATCTCTCTTCACGTCCTCCTACCCAAGACGAAATTAAAACCTAAGAACTGGGTCTGTCCTTTGTGCCTACCCCTAGATTTGATAGATTCACGGCAGTCAAAGATCTACATTTGTTTGTTCGCAAATTAAGGTGGCACAAACACTTTAAACATATGGACAAACGCCAATGTCTTGAACTGGGGATCTACTAGCGGATGTGCAACTTCTACACTCCTTAGATATGGAGGACAACTCCGCTTTAGGCATCCGCCCTTTTACCAATCTAAAACTGAAAAGTACTAAAATGCCACGAGCTCCAGTGAAATATGTGTCAAGCTCTATTGTCTGATGGTGAGACTTATGAGATCCTCGATACAGACCCTACTGATGTCTATGAGCGCGAACTGAAAACTATTCTGGATGAAGCGAAGGGCTCTCATGTAATTTCACCTGAGGAATACGCTTTCCTTTTTCCTCCACATCCTCGTAGGTCCACGTTTTACTGTCTCCCCAAAATCCACAAGGGGTTGTCACCCCTCAAAGGGAGACCGATGGTGTCCGGCGTAGGTAACCTGAGTCAAAATCTTGGTATCTACATTGACCGTATTTTGGCTCCCTTTGTTACTGCTTTGCCATCTTATACTAGGGACACTACCGACCTTCTAAAACGCTTGGAAGGCCTTGCCTCGGAGGGAACCTGCCTTCTATCAAGCATTACAGGCTTTGTACTCCTCTATATCGCATCATTTGGGCCTGATGGCAGTGGAACATTTCCTCAAGTCCCGTGGTTGCCAATATCGCGCCCACAGCCAATTCATCCTCCGTATCCTTGAATTTACCCTGACCAGGAATTTTTTCTCCTCAGGGCTACAGCGATGGGGAGCCCATGTGCCCCCTCCTACGCTAACTTATTTCTGGGCTGGTGGGAGGAGACCCTGGTATTCAGGGATGAGGAATCGGAGGATCTATCTAGAATTGGTCTGTGCGCGCGATATATCGACGACATCTTCATCTTCTGGAATGGCAACAAAATGCCGTTTGAATCCTTTGTTTCGCAATTGAATCTTAATCGGATAGGCATGAGCTTCCCTTGTGAGTCACACCCCTCTATAGTCTACCATTTTTGGATATCAAAGTCACAAGAAATGCCAAAGACGAACTAGACACTTCTATTCAAGGGAAAACTTATTCCACCAATTCCCTCCTGAGGTGGGAGAGCAGCCACTCAGGAGGAGAGGGATTCCGAGGGGCCAACATCTCCGGCTGAGGAGAAATTGCTCAAACAAGCGGCTGATCTGAGGACACGGTTTTAACAAAGGGGATAGCCCAACATAGACCCCTTATAAGGCAGCTCTATCCCAACATAGACCCTCCCTACTGACCCCCAATCGGTCCAGTAACTTAGATGCCAAAGTGTTACGTATAATTACCACCTTTTCCAGTGGATCAAAACAAGTGAGACAAATTTTACAACTCCACTGGGAGATTCTTAAAATGGACCCTGACTTGGGGGATGTTCTTGGCTGGATTATCCCCAGATCACGTATAGACGGGGGTCGCAGTTTACGCGACAAACTAGTTCACACCCCCTTTTCTTCCAACCGGACACTGGTCCAATGTTGTGGGTTGTTACAAGTGTGGCAAACTGTGTAGCCTGTAAGCATATCCTTTACCAGCTCTGTTACCGGTAAAACCTACTCCATCTCACAGTCCATTAACTGTAAATCCAAGGGAGTGATCTACCGTATTTTGTGTGAATGTGGCACTATAACTACACGTGAACTTCGAAGGAGGCTAGGCGAGCACCTGGGAGACATCTTACACAGAAGAGACACTCCGCTAGCTAAGCATGTACATTTAGGGAGAGATCAATTACGATTTATGGGCATTGATCTGGTCAAACCCCCACCCAGAGGGGGCAACTGGGACAGGGATCTTCTCCAGCGCCAATCACGCTGGATATTCTACCTAAAAACATCAGCCCCTCTGGGTCTCAACGAGAGACTCAATTCTGGTTGCTTCATATGATGAGTTACTGTCCAGCTTTAGTCACGTTGTGATATAGAGGATACCCCTCTCTACCAATGATCTAATATATGGTATATGCCCCCCATGTAGTCCCCATATCTTAGGAGTATCTAAGTCTGCTTAGTTGGCTAAATTTGGGTAACCCTTTCATCTCCTCTTCTCTTGAATTTTGCCAAAAATGACAATAATTGTTCTATTGATTGTAATTACTAGGTGACCATGGACGCACACGAGTTGTGCGTCCCTTAGCGTTTCTTGTTTACTTCTGTAACCAGGTAACCACCTGCGCCGCCTCTCCTTATCTTACTATTGGCCGCCCCCATGACCGCGGCGCTAGCGCCTGGCGTCACGCGCCGACGCCAGACGTGGGGTGGGGGCCTTCCCTTTAAATCCACTGGTGAGGTGCATTATCGCTGCTGGTAGTTTTTTACCCCGACCATGGGGGTGACCCTGAAAGCGTAGGATTAATATATCCTCGTGACCAATTAGCTTAGGATCACCACTTCCTTCCCTTAGATGCCCCCTCTCACCTGAGGGGCATTTACAATTATATCTAGATTTGATCCAGTTTTCGCTGTAGGTTTTCTTTCCTTTTGTACGTACTCCCCTGAAGAGTCGACACGGACAGAAACGTGCCATGTCGGGGTGTCATTAGGAGCGCATGAACTGGCTACAATAAATACTTTTTAGATCTAGGGATCAGGTGCGATTAGGGACAGGTATCCGGACGGGGTCGCCCCTATCGGGGCGGGTGCTCTGTATTGGTAGGTAGAATGAAGCTAGCCCCCTTCCCCGTTAATAGGGTTCACTAGGGCACTGAGCTTCATCATCTATACAGACCCTGTCGACTACCGTGGCTTTCCATTGGACCTACCTCTGACATCCTCCTGATCCGCCTCCCTTGAAACCTCTCCTGGTCCCATCATACGTATTGGTCTGGTAAGACTGCTCGACCTTTTACTAGGTGGCGCCAGGTTTGGACCCCTCATGTTTTTAGTGTCTTGCATCACAGTGGTGTGTTTTATCCGTACACTTAGGCCTCTTTCACACGGGCGTCATGTTTTTGGGCCGGATAAGATGCGGGTGCGTCGCGGGAAAATGTGCGATTTTTCAGCGCGAGTGCAAAACATTGTAATGCGTTTTGCACGCGCGTGAGAAAAATCGGCATGTTTGGTACACAAACCCGAACCCGGACTTCTTCACAGAAGTTCGGGTTTGGGTTAGGTGTTCTGTAGATTGTATTATTTTCCCTTATAACATGGTTATAAGGGAAAATAATAGCATTCTGAATACAGAATGCTTAGTACAATAGGGCTGGAGGGGTTAAAAAATTTTTTAACTCACCTTAATCCACTTGTTCGCTCAGCCGGCATCTCTTCTGTCTTCAGGACCTGGGTAAAGGACCTTTGATGACATTACTACGCTCATCACATGGTCCATCACATGATCCATCACCATGGTGATGGATGATGTGACAGACCATGTGATGACTGCAGTGACGTCACCACAGATCCTTTTCCTGTGCACAGGAAAGCTGAAGACAGAAGAGATGTCGGCTGCGCGAGCAAATGGATTAAGGTGAGTTA
Organism: Bufo bufo; assembly: GCF_905171765.1. Lineage (NCBI taxonomy): Eukaryota > Metazoa > Chordata > Amphibia > Anura > Bufonidae > Bufo > Bufo bufo. Next base: position 221,955,850 of record NC_053395.1, on the reverse strand, counting down.
CATTTTTTATTTTTATTTTTTTAACCCCTCCAGCGCTATTGTACTAAGCATTCTGTATTCAGAATGCTATTATTTTCCCTTATAACCATGTTATAAGGGAAAATAATAAAGATCGGGTCCCCATCCCGATTGTCTCCTAGCAAACGTGCGTGAAAATCGCACCGCATCCGCACTTGCTTGTGATTTTTTTTACGCAGCCCCATTCACTTCTATGGGGCCTGCGTTGCGTGAAAAACGCACAAAATAGAGCATGCTGCGATTTTCACGCAATGCTCAAGTGATGCGTGAAAATCACCGCTCGTGTGCACAGCCCCATAGAAATGAATGGGTCGGGATTCAGTGCGGGTGCAATGCGTTCTACTCACGCATTGCACCCGCGCGGAAAACTCGCCTGTGTGAAAGGGGCCTTAATTAAAAGTTATGTTTTAGATATTGACACTCTCCCCCTTGGAGCCTTTTTTCTTGGTTAAATCCATAATCGCCTGCAAATTCACTGCTAACCCTGTTTAAAAACAAAACTAATTTTCTGCAGATTTTTTTCTGCACATCTGAACCCAGGCATCAGTGTCAGGCGGACATGATCATGGCGGCTTTCACAAATTCCATTCAGATCTTGAAAATGGTGAAAAACTAAAACATTATTAGAAAGTAGCAAGACATGTAATGATGCAATGATGATGCCTCATTTACATAAACATAAAACTAGACAACCCCTTTAAGAAGACCATGACATCGGGTCTGGTAGAACGCTGCAGACCCTTCATTCTTTCAGTTGACAGGTTTGAATCAAGGCTTGGAAGCAGTCACCCAGCTTTCCCAGAAACAGATATCAATGAATGCCATTTAGACCTACTTTTTAAGAAAACCCTGCTTCACACAGTAGGGCCTCGTTCACATTTCCGTGTCAGTGTCACGCCGGTAAAAAAAAAAAGCGTACATGTTTCATCCGTGAAGCTGTCCGTGAAGGATCCGTGGTTGGTCCGCGTGTCCGTTTTTACCATCCGTGTGTCATCCGTAATTTACTGACGTTGCTCAGCTGAATATTAATTTCCAAAGAAACTCCTATTAGTCTTCAGTGAAAAACGGACGCAACACGGACACAACACAGATGCCATCTGTGTTGTGTCAGTGATTTTCACGGACCCATAGACTTCTGTGGGCGTGCTTGGTCCGCATCACGGGTCAAAATAGTGCATGTCCCACGGTCAGTAAAAAATACTGAAATGTGAACAGACACATCTAAATCAATGGGTACGTGTGCTGTCCAGTGAAAAACGGAAATATGAACGAGGCCTCAGTGTTTGATCAGTGTTTAGTCAGTGATTTTTATCAGTGATTGTGAGCAAAAACCAAGACAGGTCCAAAATACAGAACAGATGCAAGCCCTTCTATTACTCCTTATGTCTGTGTAGCCTCCAGTCCTGGTTTCGGCTCACTGCCACTGATGGAAATCACTGATCAAACACTGACCAAATCACTGAAGTGTGAACTAGGCCCCAGGAGGACTCCAGGACTTACTGATGATTTATTCGATTTCAGGGGCTATGCCTGAAACCAAACAAACCCTAGGTATGGGGTGTGTAAAAAGTGGTATACCCCTTTAAGAATACCACCCCTCGCTTCCTGACTGCCCTGTATAATGAAACTCTGTTTGTGAGTCTGATTTGCCTGCACAGTCGAGACGACAGTTTATCAGGTTATTACGTTGTGTGCCGGGAAGGGTTAATGGCGCAGCCGCTTATTAGCCGGTATTGAGAACAAAGGACGAGTTCAGAGAAAGGGGAATCAAGTCCGGAAAATAAATTGTTTTTAATATAGAGGGAGCGCTTTATCTCTGGCGCGAGCTCAGCTACTGGTTTATATTTTCATTGTTGTGTGCGCAACGCCATTAACCCTTTACTGACCGCTGCTGAGACGCAAATGATCGGCTTCTTCTAAGGAAGTGCATTCTAGTCATAAATCACCTGCTAATGGTGTTTGTAAATTGTTCCATTCTGTGTCTGATACATTGTTACACATCAAATGGTTCTACACAAACAGAGGTGACAATCAAGATGCCCTGCAGAGGTCCAGCCCATACTGGAAGAGCAATACAGCACACCGCCTGCTGGTGACAGAGAGTACTGCACCATCTCCTGTATATAATTATATATGTACAGCTGGTATAAGTTATACATCTTCTTGTATATAGTGATATGGACCGTGCTGGTATAACCTGGGCATCTCCTGTATATAACTATATATGTACAGCCGGTATAAGTTATACATCTTCTTGTATATAGTGATATGGAGCATGCTGGTATAACCTGGGTATCTCCTGTCTATAATTATATATGTACAGCTGGTATAAGTTATACATCTTCTTGTATATAGTGATATGGACCATGCTGGTATAACCTGGGTATCTCCTGTATATAATTATATACAGTGGGGGAAATAATTATTTGACCCCTCACTGATTTTGTAAGTTTGTCCAATGACAAAGAAATGAAAAGTCTCAGAACAGTATCATTTCAATGGTAGGTTTATTGTAACAGTGGCAGATAGCACATCAAAAGGAAAATCGAAAAAATAACTTTAAATAAAAGATAGCAACTGATTTGCATTTCATTGAGTGAAATAAGTATTTGAACCCTCTAACAAAAAAAGACTTAATACTTGGTGGAAAAACCCTTGTTTGCAAGCACAGAGGTCAAACGTTTCTTGTAATTGATGACCAAGTTTGCGCACATTTTAGGAGGAATGTTGGTCCACTCCTCTTTGCAGATCATCTCTAAATCCCTAAGGTTTCGAGGCTGTCTCTGTGCAACTCTGAGCTTGAGCTCCCTCCATAGGTTTTCGATTGGATTAAGGTCCGGAGACTGACTAGGCCACTCCATGACCTTAATGTGCTTCTTCTTGAGCCACTCCTTTGTTGCCTTTGCTGTATGTTTTGGGTCATTGTCATGCTGGAACACCCATCCACGACCCATTTTCAGTTTCCTGGCAGAGGGAAGGAGGTTGTCGCTCAGGATTTCACGATACATGGCTCCGTCCATTTTCCCGTTTATGCGAATAAGTTGTCCTGTGCCCTTAGCAGAAAAACACCCCCAAAGCAAAATGTTTCCACCCCCATGCTTGACGGTGGGGACGGTGTTTTGGGGGTCATAGGCAGCATTTTTCTTCCTCCAAACACAGCGAGTTGAGTTAATGCCAAAGAGCTCTATTTTGGTCTCATCAGACCACAGCACCTTCTCCCAGTCACTCTCTGAATCATTCAGGTGTTCATTGGCAAACTTCAGACGGGCCTGCACATGTGCCTTCCTGAGCAGGGGGACCTTGCGAGCCCTGCAGGATTTTAATCCATTGCGGTGTAATGTGTTTCCAATGGTTTTCTTGGTGACTGTGGTCCCTGCTAATTTGAGGTCATTAACTAACTCCTCCCGTGTAGTTCTAGGATGCTTTTTCACCTTTCTCAGAACCATTGACACCCCACGAGGTGAGATCTTGCGTGGAGCCCCAGAGCGAGGTCGATTGATGGTCATTTTGTGCTCCTTCCATTTTCGAACAATCGCACCAACAGTTGTCACCTTCTCTCCCAGCTTCTTGCTAATGGTTTTGTAGCCCATTCCAGCCTTGTGCAGGTCTACAATTTTGTCTCTGACATCCTTGGACAGCTCTTTGGTCTTTCCCATGTTGGAGAGTTTGGAGTCTGCTTGATTGATTGATTCTGTGGACAGGTGTCTTTTATACAGGTGACTAGTTAAGACAGGTGTCCTTAATGAGGGTGACTAATTGAGTAGAAGTGTCTAACCACTCTGTGGGAGCCAGAACTCTTAATGGTTGGTAGGGGTTCAAATACTTATTTCACTCAATGAAATGCAAATCAGTTGCTATCTTTTATTTAAAGTTATTTTTTCGAATTTTCCTTTTGATGTGCTATCTGCCACTGTTACAATAAACCTACCATTGAAATGATACTGTTCTGAGACTTTTCATTTCTTTGTCATTGGACAAACTTACAAAATCAGTGAGGGGTCAAATAATTATTTCCCCCACTGTATGTACAGCTGATATAAGTTATACATCTTCTTGTATATAGTGATATGGAGCATGCTGGTATAATCTGGGCATCTCCTGTATATAATTATATATGTACAGCTGGTATAAGTTATACATCTTCTTGTATATAGTGATATGGAGCATGCTGGTATAACCTGGGCATCTCCTGTATATAATTATATATGTACAGCCGGTATAAGTTATACATCTTCTTGTATATAGTGATATGGACCATGCTGGTATAACCTGGGCATCTCCTGTATATAATTATATATGTACAGCTGGTATAAGTTATACATCTTCTTGTATATAGTGATATGGAGCATGCTGGTATAAGTTATACATCTTCTTGTATATAGTGATATGGACCATGCTGGTATAACCTGGGAATCTCCTGTATATAATTATATATGTACAGCTGGTATAAGTTATACATCTTCTTGTATATAGTGATATGGACCATGCTGGTATAACCTGGGTATCTCCTGTATATAATTATATATGTACAGCTGGTATAAGTTATACATCTTCTTGTATATAGTGATATGGAGCATGCTGGTATAACCTGGGAATCTCCTGTATATAATTATATATGTACAGCTGGTATAATCTGGGCATCTCCTGTATATAATTATATATGTACAGCTGGTATAAGTTATACATCTTCTTGTATATAGTGATATGGAGCATGCTGGTATAACCTGGGCATCTCCTGTATATAATTATATATGTACAGCTGGTATAAGTTATACATCTTCTTGTATATAGTGATATGGAGCATGCTGGTATAAGTTATACATCTTCTTGTATATAGTGATATGGACCATGCTGGTATAACCTGGGAATCTCCTGTATATAATTATATATGTACAGCTGGTATAAGTTATACATCTTCTTGTATATAGTGATATGGACCATGCTGGTATAACCTGGGCATCTCCGGTATATAATTATATATGTACAGCTGGTATAAGTTATACATCTTCTTGTATATAGTGATATGGACCATGCTGGTATAACCTGGGCATCTCCTGTATATAATTATATATGTACAGCTGGTATAAGTTATACATCTTATGTATATAGTGATATGGACCACGCTGGTATAACCTGGGTATCTCCTGTATATAATAATACATGTACAGCTGGTATAAGTTATACATCTTCTTGTATATAGTGATATGGACCATGCTGGTATAACCTGGGTATCTCCTGTATATAATTATATATGTACAGCTGGTAAAAGTTATACATCTTCTTGTATATAGTGATATGGAGCATGCTGGTATAACCTGGGTATCTCCTGTATATAATAATACATGTACAGCTGGTATAAGTTATACATCTTCTTGTATATAGTGATATGGACCATGCTGGTATAACCTGGGTATCTCCTGTATATAATTATATATGTACAGCTGGTATAACCTGGGCACCTCCTGTATATAATTGTATATGTACAGCTGGTATAAGTTATACATCTTCTTGTATATAGTGATATGGAGCATGCTGGTATAACCTGGGTATCTCCTGTATATAATTATATATCTACAGCTGGTATAAGTTATACATCTTCTTGTATATAGTGATATGGAGCATGCTGGTATAACCTGGGCATCTCCTGTATATAATTATATATGTACAGCTGGTATAACCTGGGTATCTCCTGTATATAATTATATATGTACAGCTGGTATAAGTTATACATCTTCCTGTATATAGTGATATGGCCCATGCTGGTATAACCTGGGTATCTCCTGTATATAATTATATATGTACAGCTGGTATAAGTTAGACATCTTCTTGTATATAGTAATATGGAGCATGCTGGAATAACCTGGGTATCTCCTGTATATAAATAAGTGAAGTTTTTACCATTTTCCAAACAATATTTTAAGGGCGCCTTCAAACGACAGGTTTTGTTGCAGAATATTTCTGCTACTGAAAATGAGTTGCATCCATTTACATAGGGCTGTTCTGGCAGCAAGCACATGGAATTCAGATGAATGGAACGGTTTTTCAGTCACAGAAACTTTCTGCAACAAAATCTGCCAAGTGTGAAGGCGTCCTAAAACTGCAGAAGTGGTTCTTAAATAATCAGGCTTTATTTACACCAAACACGACGTTAGTAAAGTATAATTGCATGTGTTGGTTTCCTTTGCAGCATGTTCTGATCTCTTTAGGGGTTGCACAATGTATATAGTTTGATTCGGAGAGCTGTCGGCACAGCAGAGCTGAAGGTGTTCCTGTGATCTAGTGCAGGGGACTTCTATGAGAGTATATATCTCCTCTGCTGTGCTGTTACTGAATGTACAGTCGTGGCCAAAAGTTTTGAGAATGACAAAAATATTGGAAATTGGAAAAGTTGCTGCTTAAGTTTTTAGAATAGCAATTTGCATATACTCCAGAATGTTATGAAGAGTGATCAGATGAATTGCATAGTCCTTATTTGCCATGAACATTAACTTAATCCCAAAAAAACCTTTCCACTGCATTTCATTGCTGTCATTAAAGGACCTGCTGAGATTATTTCAGTAATCGTCTTGTTAACTCAGGTGAGAATGTTGACGAGCACAAGGCTGGAGATCATTATGTCAGGCTGATTGGGTTAAAATGGCAGACTTGACATGTTAAAAGGAGGGTGATGCTTGAAATCATTGTTCTTCCATTGTTAACCATGGTGACCTGCAAAGAAACGCGTGCAGCCATCATTGCGTTGCATAAAAATGGCTTCACAGGCAAGGATACTGTGGCTACTAAGATTGCACCTCAATCAACAATTTATAGGATCATCAAGAACTTCAAGGAAAGAGGTTCAATTCTTGCTAAGAAGGCTTCAGGGCGTCCAAGAAAGTCCAGCAAGCGCCAGGATCGTCTCCTAAAGAGGATTCAGCTGCAGGATCGGAGTGCCACCAGTGCAGAGCTTGCTCAGGAATGGCAGCAGGCAGGTGTGAGCGCATCTGCACGCACAGTGAGGCCAAGACTTTTGGAAGATGGCCTGGTGTCAAGAAGAGCAGCAAAGAAGCCACTTCTCTCCAAAAAAAACATCATCAGGGACAGATTGATCTTCTGCAGAAAGTTTGGTGAATGGACGGCTGAGGACTGGGGCAAAGTCATATTCTCCGATGAAGCCTCTTTCCGATTGTTTGGGGCATCTGGAAAAAGGCTTGTCCGGAGAAGAGAAGGTGAGCACTACCATCAGTCCTGTGTCATGCCAACAGTAAAGCATCCTGGGACCATTCATGTGTGGGGTTGCTTCTCATCCAAGGGAGTGGGCTCACTCACAATTTTACCCAAAACAGCCATGAATAAAGAATAGCACCAAAACACCCTCCAACAGCAACTTCTTCCAACAATCCAACAACAGTTTGGTGAAGAACAAAGCATTTTCCAGCACGATGGAGCACCGTGCCATAAGGCAAAAGTGATAACTAAGTGGCTCGGGGACCAAAACATTGACATTTTGAGTCCATAGTCTGGAAACTGCCCAGATCTTAATCCCATTGAGAACTTGTGGTCAATCCTCAAGAGGCGGGTGGACAAACAAAAACCCACTAATTCTGACAAACTCCAAGAAGTGATTATGAAAGAATGGGTTGCTATCAGTCAGGAATTGGCCCAGAAGTGGATTGAGAGCATGCCCAGTCAGATTGCAGAGGTCCTGAAAAAGAAGGGCCAACACAGCAAATACTGACTCTTTGCATAAATGTCATGTAATTGTCGATAAAAGCCTTTGAAACGTATGAAGTGCGTGTAATTATATTTCACTACATCACAGAAACAACTGAAACTAAGATCTAAAAGCAGTTTAGCAGCAAACTTTGTGAAAACTAATATTTGTGTCATTCCCAAAACTTTTGGCCACGACTGTAGGGTAAAAGAGGATTCAACGCTTATAGGATGAGGGTCAGACATGTGTGGCATACACAGACTAGAGGTAGTAAAGCTCTGCTCATATATTAGGGGATTGCCCACTAAGCAACTGACTAGCATATAAACACATGCACCTTCAACAGAATATCTGACATTCATTTATGAAAGCCTCACATGTGCCCGCATTCTGATGAGGACATCAGGGGGTATCAGTGTGCCCAGTCTCTTTTGGCAGCAATTTTGCTGATAGGTCTGTATGAAGGAGTGGATGTTATTACAATTTCCTAATGTAAAGTAGAAGATTTAAAAGGGTTGCACAGGATTTGGAAAATATGGTTGCATTCTTCCAAAACTGTGCCACACCTTTCCACAGGCTGATTGTGGCATTGCAGCTCAGCCTCATTCACTTTCGTGGAGCTCAACAGCAACACCAGACAAAATCCATAGACCGAGGTGACAGCCCCTTAGAGATATTACAGGAGTCAATGTCATTTTTTAACTGCCTAAGAATTAAAGCACAAAACAAAATTTCTTTGAACCCAAAATATATGAAATCTTCTTTCAGAATATAACGTTAATCTACATAAAAAGTATAAAGCAGAATACTGAGCACAGCTCTGGAGTATAATGTAACTCAGGATTAGTACAGGATCAGTAATATAATGTATATACACTGTGACTGCACCAGCAGAATAGTGAGTGCAGCTCTGGAGTATAATACAGGATGTAACTCAGAATCAGTACAGGATAAGTAATGTAATGTATGTACACAGTGACTGCACCAGCAGAATAGTGAGTGCAGCTCTGGAGAATAATACAGGATGTATCTCAGGATCAGTACAAAATAAGTAATGTAATGTATGTACACAGTGACTGCACCAGCAGAATAGTGAGTGCAGCTCTGGAGTATAATACAGGATGTAACTCAGGATCAGTACAGGGGAAGTAATGTATGTACACAGTGACTGCACCAGCAGAATAGTGAGTGCAGCTCTGGAGTATAATACAGGATGTAACTCAGGATCAGTACAGGATAAGTAATGTATGTACACAGTGACTGCACCAGCAGAATAGTGAGTGCAGCTCTGGAGTATAGTACAGGATGTAACTCAGGATCAGTACAGGGGAAGTAATGTATGTACACAGTGACTGCACCAGCAGAATAGTGAGTGCAGCTCTGGAGTATAGTACAGGATGTAACTCAGGATCAGTACAGGGGAAGTAATGTATGTACACAGTGACTGCACCAGCAGAATAGTGAGTGCAGCTCTGGAGTATAATACAGGATGTAACTCAGGATCAGTACAGGATAAGTAATGTATGTACACAGTGACTCCACCAGCAGAATAGTGAGTGCAGCTCTGAAGTATAATACATGATGTAACTCATAATCAGTACAGGATAAGTAATGTATGTACACAGTGTCTGCACCAGCAGAATAGTGAGTGCAGCTCTGGAGTATAATACAGGATGTAACTCAGGATCAGTACAGGATAAGTAATGTATGTACACAGTGACTCCTTCAGCAGAATAGTGAGTGCAGCTCTGGAGTATAATACAGGATGTAACTCAGGATCAGTACAGGATAAGTAATGTAATGTATGTACACAGTGACTGCACCAGCAGAATAGTGAGTGCAGCTCTGGAGTATAATACAGGATGTAACTCAGGATCAGTACAGGATAAGTAATGTAATGTATGTACACAGTGACTCCACCAGCAGAATAGTGAGTGCAGCTCTGGAGTATAATACAGGATGTAACTCAGGATCAGTACAGGATAAGTAATGTATGTACACAGTGACTGCACCAGCAGAATAGTGAGTGCAGCTCTGGAGTATAATGCAGGATGTAACTCAGGATGAGTACAGGATAAGTAATGTATGTACACAGTGACTGCACCAGCAGAATAGTGAGTGCAGCTCTGAAGTATAATACATGATGTAACTCAGGATCAGTACAGGATAAGTAATGTATGTACACAGTGTCTGCACCAGCAGAATAGTGAGTGCAGCTCTGGAGTATAATACAGGATGTAACTCAGGATCAGTACAGGATAAGTAATGTTATATATGTACACAGTGACTCCTTCAGCAGAATAGTGAGTGCAGCTCTAGAGTATAATACAGGATGTAACTCAGGATCAGTACAGGATAAGTAATATAATGTATGTACACAGTGACTGCACCAGCAGAATAGTGAGTGCAGCTCTGGAGTATAATACAGGATGTAACTCAGGATCAGTACAGGATAAGTAATGTAATGTATATACACAGTGACTCCACCAGCAGAATAGTGAGTGCAGCTCTGGAGTATAATACAGGACGTAACTCAGGATCAGTACAGGATAAGTAATGTAATGTATATACACAGTGCTCCACCAGCAGAATAGCGAGTGCAGCTATGGAGTATAATACAGGATGTAACTCAGGATCAGTTCAGGATAAGTAATGTATGTACACAGTGACTGCACCAGCAGAATAGTGAGTGCAGCTCTGGAGTATAATACAGGATGTAACTCAGGATCAGTACAAGATAAGTAATGTATGTACACAGTGACTGCACCAGCAGAATAGTGAGTGCAGCTCTGGAGTATAATGCAGGATGTAACTCAGGATGAGTACAGGATAAGTAATGTATGTACACAGTGACTGCACCAGCAGAATAGTGAGTGCAGCTCTGAAGTATAATACATGATGTAACTCAGGATCAGTACAGGAAAAGTAATGTATGTACACAGTGTCTGCACCAGCAGAATAGTGAGTGCAGCTCTGGAGTATAATACAGGATGTAACTCAGGATCAGTTCAGGATAAGTAATGTATGTACACAGTGACTGCACCAGCAGAATAGTGAGTGCAGCTCTGGAGTATAATACAGGATGTAACTCAGGATCAGTACAAGATAAGTAATGTATGTACACAGTGACTGCACCAGCAGAATAGTGAGTGCAGCTCTGGAGTATAATGCAGGATGTAACTCAGGATGAGTACAGGATAAGTAATGTATGTACACAGTGACTGCACCAGCAGAATAGTGAGTGCAGCTCTGAAGTATAATACATGATGTAACTCAGGATCAGTACAGGAAAAGTAATGTATGTACACAGTGTCTGCACCAGCAGAATAGTGAGTGCAGCTCTGGAGTATAATACAGGATGTAACTCAGGATCAGTACAGGATAAGTAATGTAATGTATGTACACAGTGACTGCACCAGCAGAATAGTGAGTGCAGCTCTGGAGTATAATACAGGATGTAACTCAGGATCAGTACAGGATAAGTAATGTAATGTATGTACACAGTGACTGCACCAGCAGAATAGTGAGTGCAGCTCTGGAGTATAATACAGGATGTAACTCAGGATCAGTACAGGATAAGTAATGTAATGTATATACACAGTGACTCCACCAGCAGAATAGCGAGTGCAGCTCTGGAGTATAATACAGGATGTAACTCAGGATCAGTTCAGGATAAGTAATGTATGTACACAGTGACTGCACCAGCAGAATAGTGAGTGCAGCTCTGGAGTATAATACAGGATAAGTAATGTATGTACACAGTGACTCCACTTTTTATGTATTGATTCAGTTTATAATCTGCTCTCACACTTGGAGTTATGCTCCTCTTTTTGACAAACTGATTCTTCTTCCCTGGATGTTGATCCCTCGCGCCGTCTCCTGTTCGGGCGCTGCTCTCCCCAGACAGTAGCACAGATGTTGTCACTTAATCTTTGCTCTCTGAGGCATCATCCGTGCACTGGTGACTGGCAGCAGTCAGCCCGGCAGGTGGGATTAGGTTCTTGCAGGTGGTCCAACCAGAGGAGATGTTGCCTGCAGTAGACAGTAGAATTGCTGCAATTATGTCAAGCTATTTTTTTTAAATCATATTTTTCTTCAAATATTAACCCCTTACAGTCAGCTAAAAGTACAGTTGCATAAAAAGCAAGAGAACAGGTACAGTTGTCATAGATTATTATGATGCATTAGGGAATTGTTATTTTAGCAGTTCTCCAACTGATACAAGGTGAGTCCCGGGGCACAGGCTCGTCTCCCGAGGACTTTCCAGTGAGTCATTATGGTTGCTGTCAACAGGCGGGGATCTCTTTAACACTTGGTCTCCCGCTTTGCAGCACTGTTATCCATCGTCAGTATCAGGCCTCGGGGGGTGGACTATTTGTTTGCATTTTTCAGAAGATGAAGTGACATAGGAGAGGGAAAATAAGAAAAGAGAGTGGGGAAAGACAGAAGAATTCCTGGGGGTAGAAATCTTCTGCTGTGATTGACAGGTGACATGAGATCGACATCAGAAAGCTGCAAACTTGTACACATGCCTGGAATGTGAGCGCTCACAGCACCAGGGGATCACACTGGCAGCTAAACGGTTAACCAAAACTAAAGCTGTAGTATTTCTAATTATCTCTACCTCCTGTATTTCCAGTGCAGGTACATTTACAGCTGCCCCTCTGTAATCGACTTTAGGTTTACTGGCCCTTTAAAAAACAATCCTTGTCGTCCTCAGGCCTCATGCATACGGCCGCGCCTGTATTGTGCATCACAATCCGAAAGGTGCTGTGCGGAATGGATGCACGGAACCCCAGGGAAGCACTACGGAGTGCCTCCGCACTGCAAAAAATAGCAAATGTTCTATGTTTTATGTGCTGCGGAGAGGTCACGGAATGGGTCTGGATCCGTCTGCGGAATCTGCACGGATATTGGAAAGGCCGAGCAATGGCCGTGTGCGTGAGGCCTCAGTCTGATTGATCCATAGGTATCTACAGAATGATCTTCTAGAATCCGGCGGGTGCAGCATTATGGCTTCATGCATCATAGATCCAAATTATGGCCAAGCATCAATGCGTGACAGGTGAACAAGTGTTTTTCATTGATCTCGCCTGACTCCTTATTAGGCTACTTTCACACTTGTGTTTTTGCTGGATCCGACAGGGTTCAGCAAAAACGCTTCCGTTACTGATAATACGACCGTCTGCATCTGTTATGAACGGATCAGTTTGTATTATCTGTAACATAGCCGAGACGGATCAGTCGTGAACTCAATTTGAAAGTCAATGGGGGACGGATCAGTTTTCTATTGTGTCAGAGTTAAACGGATTCATCCCCATTGACTTGCATTGTGGGTCATGCCGGATCCGTTTTTGCTCCACATCCCAGGACGGAAAGAAAACCGCAGCATGCTGCGGTTTGTTCTCCGGTATGAAAACGCAACCACACGGAACGGAATGCATTTTGGAGCGCTCCGTTCTGTTCAGTCACATTTTGTCCCCATTGACAATGAATGGGGACAAAACGGAAGCGTTCTTTTGCGGTATTGAGACCCTATGACGGATCTCAATACCGGAAAATAGAAACGCTAGTGTGAATGTAGCCTTACATAGAAAACATGGCCGCTGCTTTGACAGGTTGAAGGAGGCTACAACAAAAAATTTAACTTCGCAAATAGTCTTTATTTAAAAATCTCCTACCATATGTGTATACAGTTCCTAGGCAAAACTATGTGTCTCCATGGTTACAGACTACAAACAGACCTTGTGTAGTCTGATCCTGCAGTCAAAGGTTACTCCACTCCATGTTCTACTGTTGGCAGGTTAGGAGAGGAGGCCAATGAATGGAGCAAAGCAGACCGTACGAATATGCCGCATATTGGCCAAACGCACCAATCTCCGGTGGATTGGGGTCTCCGGCTGCTCCCCGACAGCAGATGTTAGGCAAGATAAGGATGGGGCTGTTGGACTTCATCTTGCCTGAGGAGACGACATGTCTGGCTGTGGCTTATTCTTCTCTCCCCATCCAGAACACATGCACACTCGGCTGAGCTGACTATGCGTGCATTTTGGGTTCGGGAGAATCAGTAGTCGGCTGACGGGTATCTCATATTTATGGCTAGCCTTAAAAGGGGTTTTCCGAGATTTTAATACTGAAGACCTAGCCCCAGGATAGGTCATCAGTATCTGATCGGTGGGGGCGCAGTACCAAGCACGGCCACTATACAATGTACGGCGCTGTGCTTGGTGAGCTGCACAAAGGCCGCGGCACTCACAGGAGTAAACAGCTGATCAGCAGGGGTTTCGGGTGTCGGACCCCCACCGATCAGGTACTGATGAACTTTCCTGAGGATGGTTCATCGATATCAAGATCTCAGAAAGACCCTTTAGAGGCACATTCTGATAACTTTTAGATTGGTGGTGGTCGTCCATTGCGCCATTCAAATGGAGGACACAGGACCCTTAGGCCCCTTGCAGACGAGGGAGTATTCTGGGCGGGTGCAATGTGTGATGTGAACGCATAGCACCCACACTGAATCCTGACCCATTCATTTCAATGGGGCTGTGCACATGAGCGTGGGTTTTCACGCATCACTTGTGCGTTGCGTGAAAATCGCAGCATGTTCTATATTTGGCGATTTTCACGCAACGCTGGGCCCATAGAAGTGAATGGAGCTGCGTGAAAATCACATCGCATCCGCAAGCAAGGATGGCTGCTAAGAGATGTTGTTTGTATACATTCAGTTTTTTATCACGCGCGTGCAAAACGCATCAAAACGCACTGCACCCGCGCGATAAAAACTGAACAACTCAACGCGATCGCAGGGAAAACTGAATGACTTTGCCTACGAAATTGCGCAGTTTTCACTGAACGCATCCGCAACCCATCCGGACCTAATCCAGACACGCTCGACTGCTAGGGGCCTCAGGCCTCATTCACACGAACAATACGGATTAGGTCCGGATGCGTTCAGTGAAACTCGCACCATTTTGCAAGCAGGTTCATTCAGTTTTGTCTGCGATTGCGTTCAGTTTTTTCCGCGCGGGTGCAATGCGTTCTGATGCGTTTTTCACACGTGTGATAAAAAACTGAAGGTTTACAAACAACATCTCCTAGCAACCATCAGTGAAAAGCCGTCACGCATTGCACCCGCGTGGAAAACTCGCTCGTGTGAAAGGGGCCTTACTCTAGTGATCAGTGGGACCCCCACCCATCAAACACATTCGCTATCCAGAGGAGACGGATAACGTATTTTTACTAGAAAAGCCTAATAAACACATGACTGCAGGATCTGACTACATAGGGTCTGTTTGTAGTCTGTAACCATGGAGACACACAGGTCTGCATAGGAGCATTAAGCCTGTGTTTGACCCAGCCATCATACAAGCGTTCCTTCCCGGCAATCGTCTGCTCGCTAGCGGAGGAGACCGCTGCTATTACATGCAGCCATCGCTTGTGCCATCGCTCATCCCCATGCTTTCTAGTTGTTTGCTGCCGGCAAATCGCGATCTTTTAGCATGCTTATCGTTTAGGTAATCGGCGGCAGTATTACACTGCCAGATGATCGCTATGAGCGCTACCAGTGTAATACCGCCTTTAGACTTTAAAACAAAACTATTCCTTCATTATTATTATTTTCGTTGCACTGCAGCAATAATAATCGTGGTTGCAAAAGTCTACATACCCCGAACAACATTCTGTTATTGGGCGTGTAACCAGATTTTTTTTTCTGCTCCTTATTATATCAAGCAACTGCACTGTGAGCAACTGCACAAAGTCAGTCCCGCTTTCCATCCTAAGGGCTCATGCACATGACCGCGTGCCGGCCTTGCCTTGCTGCAGACCGCAAATTCCAGTCTGCAATGCAGGGGCACCGACTGTGTGCCCACCGTCTGCGGACGAGGACCCATTGACTTGAATGGGATCTGCATCCAACAGTCCACATCTGCATGCACTACTTTTTGTCAGCGGAGGAGGCACATACAGAAAACCTACGGAAGCGCTCCATAGTGCTTCCATGGGCCTCCGTTCTGCACTGCACTGTATCTGCTGGATGGGTCTGCCTCCGCGATACGGTGCGGCCGGTGCCCGTATATATCGCAGACCTGCTGTTTGCGTGTGCACGAGGCCTAAGACTATGTGAGAGGGAATTTCTCACGTCGATTGTCAACCACTCTCAACAAAATCACTACACTCATCATTTTAATCCTCCTGCGGTCGCCCGAATGGAACAATAGCTGGACTCCTCGTCGGTGCCGAGACAGAGAAAATATTGCTTTATCTTTCTATATTTGACTAATATTATTTCACAGCTTCCAAATAATACGAGGCACTGTCTACTTTGTTGTGCTTTTCTCTTCTGCAGAGGACGGGCGGGGCGGTGTCCCAGGGCGAGGAGGGAAGCGGGCTGCGGGGGGTGCTGTTTCTCCGGCCGCAGAGATCGGAGGTCCCTTGGCAAGGACCTGGATAGAATAACATTGGGCGGCTTGTAAAGAACATTGAGTCATATCATTGTAACAAGCGGGGCTTTGTGTGACAGCGGCGCCCAGATGTACAGCACCGTCCACTCTCCTCCACTTATTTTCTCTTCTTTTCTCTCTCTTTTTTTTTTTATTTTTTACTAATTTGGCAGGGCAGTTGGCAGCCCCCTGGTGATGGACCCCAACAGCATCTGCAGGAAAACCAAGCGCCTGGCCGGCAAACAGGCCGAGCTGTGCCAGACGGAACCAGAGATCGTCAGCGAGGTGGCTAAGGGTGCCAAGATGGCAGTGCGAGAGTGCCAGTACCAGTTCAGGTCCAGGCGGTGGAACTGCACCAGTCACAACAAGTATTTTGGAAAGATCCTGCAGCAAGGTAATCAACCTCATGGGGGCGCTCCTGCTCAGTTCTAGGACGCCCCCCTCCCCTAATCATGATGACTTATTTGATCAATGTGTATATCTGAACCCGGGCTGGAATTATTCTCATTCTTATATTATTATGGGACAGACGATGATGACGCAAGATTTCTAGGAAAGAAAATAGGAGATAAACAACTGCCGATATAGCAATTCCCTAAATATATTATTTATCCTTGCCTGCAGACCACAAGTCTCCAATCTGTTGCTCCTCGACTGCGGCAAAACTACAAATCCCAGCATGCCCTGAAACCTGCAGATTGCAGCTGAGTGCTATAGACTATAGAAAATGTATCCAATGCTTTAGTAAATACACTTTGTAGCAATTTGGCGGAAACAGAATACAGTTGAGTTGCACTGAGCCCCCCCCTGCGCGACCTATGGTACGTGGTAAGTGGTTGACCCTGTAACCAATTGTGCATTGACGCCCTGGAGCTTCAAGTTACATCACTGGATGTGGTCACTGTATACTAAAAAGTTCCACAACTTTCTAATATAGTTCCTAACTATTTTAAGGTATCTGCTTGCAGTCAGTGAATGAAATCATTCCCATTCATAGGCTGAAAACCCACACAGGTTGTGAACCAAGACAATAGAGACAGTGAGTTGAGCATTGTAGCAAACTGTCAACTGCGAGAAGTCTTAGGCTAGAGAGACATATTTTCAGTCCCTAGATTTAAACAAGAATGTTCCCATTCACTGACAACAACCAGAGATCTTGCACCAGATGGACAGAGCCCTGTGTGGACAGAGACAGGCATGAACTATGCCAGCAAGTGCACAATGTACATTTTCTTCCCACAATTTACCTTTGCTTTGTCATCCAGATCACATTGGCTTCGGTGCCAAATGTTTTAGCTGCTAAAAATATCCTAAATTATTGGTTGTTGAGGAGGAAGCGGAAGGTCGAGAGCGAGCGGGTTCTCGTCGCAGAAGTTGTAACTGATGCTTTTACCCCCACCGGGTCCTGTTCACTCAGAATAAGCCCTGGCTGTATGACCCAATGAGACATTTCCCCTGCAGCAATAGAATGGCACAAGAATAGCTCCTTTCACTGACAACAAGCAGAGATCTTCCAAATGTTGAAGAATTGTAAGCCAAATATATTAGAAAGTCTAAGAACGAGGAATAACAACAGGTCAGGAACAGGGGGAACGACAACAGATGGGCAGAAATGGGAGGAACGCCAACATTTCAGGGGCAAGAACTGGCAGAATGCCAACAGGTGAGGGGTGGAAAAGGGGAATGCAAACAGGTCATGGGCAGGGGCATAACTAGAAAAGAATGGGCCCCATAGAAAATTCCTGCAACCCCCCCTCCCGTGGCTAGTCAAGACCGCCCACGCTCACAATACAACCCGCACCCACTCAGTAGTTATGCCCCCTTAAAGGGGTTATCCCCGTTGGGAGGCCTGTTGTTGGCGGGGTAAGTATCACCTGTATGAGGTGCCCTGGCATCTTGGGGGGCATTATAAGGGATGGATAACCCCTTTAACTGTAGTTACGCTTCCTTAGGCCTCCTGCACACAATCTTTTTTTATTTTTTCCGTTTACAGGCCGTTTTTTTGCGTTCTGTATATGATAGAACATGTCCTATTATTGCCTGCAAATCACGTTCCGTGGCTCCATTCAAGTCAATGGGTCTGCAAAAAAAAGGAACACATACGGAATGTACTCCGTATGTCTTCCGTATCCGTTCCGTTTTTGCGGAACCATCTATTGAAAATTTTATGCCCAGCCCAATTTTTTCTATGTAATTACTGTATACTGTATATGCCATATGGAAAAACGGAATGGAAAAAGGAAATGGAAACAAAAAAACGGAACAACGGATCCGTGAAAAACAGACCGCAAAACACTGAAAAAGCCATACGGTCGTGTGCAAGAGGCGTTAGTCCCCGCTCACAGCATTGTCCCCCCACCTTACATTAGTGAAGCCCCTAAAATATCAGTAATACTCACCTGGCCCATTCTCCCGATGAACGGAGCACATCCCGCCCTCTCCAGTAGGTGCGAGGCAGAGACGTCATAGAGCCTGCTGGGCGGAGTAGTAGAGCGCACAGGCCGGGGACTGATCCTCAGCCCAGCAGACTTGATGATAAGCACAGGAACCATAGTAGTATTATTTAGGTTATATACTATATGGCAGTGTTATTTGGAAACAGTATAGTAGCATTATTTAGGTTATATATGGAAGCATTATTTGGGCACTATATGGTAGTATGAGGACATCCATTACCACCCAGGCCTCGCCTGCCAGTGCACACAGACAGGGCCTGTTTCTATATGCCAGTAATATGTGGGCACTATATAGTACAGGGATGGCCAACCTGAGGCCCTCCAGCTGTTGCAAAACTACATCTCCCAGCATGCCCACACTGCCTACAGCAAAGCATAGTGGGAGATGTAGTTTTACAACAGCTGGAGGGCCGCAGGTTGGCCATCCCTGATATAGTAGTATTATGTAGGAACCATATGACAGCTTTATTTGGGAACAATAGTAGTATTGTTAAGGCACCATATAGTAGTATTATTTAGGTAGTATATGGTGGTATTATTTGGGCACTATATGGTAGTATTTTTAAGACACTATACGAAAGTATTATTTGGGCACTAGATGGCAGCTTTATTTGGGCAATATGAAGTACTAATTTAGGCACTTTTTGGCAGTATTCCTGGGGCACTATATAGTTGTAGTTGGGCACTGTATTACATTATTAATATTAAGGCTCCATATAGCAGTATTATTTAGGTACTGTATGGCAGTATTATTTGGGCATTGTATGGTGGTATTATTTTGGCCCTATATTACAGTATTATTTGGTCATTATGACAGTATATTTAGGCACTATATGGCAGTGTTTGAGCACTGTATGTCGGTATTAGTCATTCATGTTTTTTGACCAGGGGTTTCCACATCCAGTATCTTCTTGACCCACCCCTGCCACTGGGCATCGCCACCACATCCCGATACCAGGTCAGTGTTCAGAGGGAGATCATTTCTCATTTTGACCCCAAGCAGCAGAAATACTTGTCGTGTCCTCGGCATACAGGGTACATCGCCCCTGAGATCAGGGTGGTCTATCCTACAATGTATACCGCAAAATCCTTTAAGGACGGGACGTCACCTTATAAAAAGTTCTAATTCCCCCAAGTTCAAAAGGCGACAATTAAGACATCACCTGTCAGACGGCTGCAAATCCCAAAGGAGTGGTTTTTGATGCGTAAATGGTGGATGAGCGGCGCTTTAAAGGCATTAAGGACGGTAAAGAGGAGCCACGACGGATAACGCCGGGATGTCACATGGGACAAGGAGGAAGATGGAGACCACAAGAGAGGAGCACCACACGTCTGATACCTGTAACCATTCCTGGGGGGATCCGTAAATCACACGGCAGACAAGAAAACATTCTTTTCCTTTATGAAACCCGCTCATTGTCTCGGAGCATTCCTAATTGCTTCATTACAACAGCGGGGGAACATGTCTAAG
Source organism: Bufo bufo (assembly GCF_905171765.1). Taxonomy (NCBI): domain Eukaryota; kingdom Metazoa; phylum Chordata; class Amphibia; order Anura; family Bufonidae; genus Bufo; species Bufo bufo. The sequence goes on along the minus strand of NC_053395.1, from coordinate 221,935,771 downwards.
CAGTAAAGCTGAGGACTTATGTAAAATGGAGCAATAATCGTATTCCTGCCCGCGGGGGGAAAGGAAGCGGTAGGCGAAAACTCCCCACAGTTCAACTCAGGAGGGACCGAGAACTCCAAATACTCCAGCGGCTGCCTGAGGATTTACCCATGATATTAAGTAACTTTTATTGCCAGACACCTCCAGAGCTGCATTCAAAATTCTTCAGGTAACATCTTGAAGTCAGTCAGCAGCAATATGCTGTCAGATACATCCCTAAGGGGTTGTTCGAGTTTTTGATATTGATGGCCAATTCTCGGTGTAGATCCTCAATATCAGATGGGCTGGGGTCCAACTCCCAGGACCCCCACCAAACAACGAGGTCTCTTCGTAGGCTATTGATGGCACGTTTATCGGTCACGTGTCCTAGGCGCGGCTCTGTCCCATTGTAGTGAATGGAGCTAAGTTGCAATACCAAACATGGCCACTATAGAATAGATGGCGCTGTGCTTGGTAACAGCTGATCAGTGGGGGTCTTGGGTGTTGGACTCCAACTGATCTGATAATGATAACCTATCCTGAGGATAGACCATCAATATCAGAATCTCAAATAAATCCCTTTAAAGTTACATCTCCCAGGGGTGCACCAGGCAGCACCAGGTAGGGGCAAGAGGGGGATTATCTGTTTCTGCAGTATAGTATTGGCGCTGTGTTACCCTGTATGTTTTGTAGCTCTGTGTGTAATATTTTCCAAGTATGTCTTTAACAGTAGGGCTGGAGAGAAGGGGTTAGGTTAAGAAATTGGCATTGGGGGGTTGGGGGGCACCGTTTTTGCCTTAGGCAGCAGAAAGGCTAGGTGCACCCCTGCATCTCCCACAGTGCAAAGGAGCAGAACCATGTTCTTTCCAACAGGAGGCAGCAGAGATGGTGAAATGATGTGACCTGAGCAATAACAGGAAGCCAGCAGAATAGTGATTGCAGCTCTGGATGGAAATGGACTACCCCTCAGAGCCAGATCAACAACCATGGCACTCTGTGGGATAGATGCAAGAAAACTGGGATGTGGTCGGAGCTCGTAAATGGTAGAGGCCCTGGACATGTGCCTCTTATGCCCTTTCAAAGTCCCTGCAAGATACAAGTCAACTTTAAAATCACTTTTCATCATTTTCTCATTTTTATGAAAAAACCTGCATGTTCTGATAGATTTAAAACCTCAGCTTGTTGCCAGTAAATAGAAAGGAGCGAATCAAATCCCACGAAATTCGATCCGAATTTCAGGATAAATTTGATTCACCTCGAAGCTGAATTTCCTCGTGCTTCGTGTCAGCGAATCGATTTAACCTGAAATAGCATAAAAAACTAAAAAATTCTAACTTACCTCCTCCATTTTCTCGCGACCGGCAGCCAGCTTCCATCTTGATTGAAGATCACAGCCAAAATCACGTGCGTGGTGACGTATGACGTCACCAGCCAAGCGTGATGACGTAATCTCGCCGGATTTCGCTCCAGATCTTCAAGCAAGATGGCGGCGGCCGGCCCGTTGCGAGCAAATAGAGGAGGTAAGTTTGATTTAACACTCAGGTGCCATGATCATGTATGAACGCGACATCTGAGGGGTACAATGATAGGGGTGGCGCTATCGCTGTTCCCTGTCCTTGCACCCGCTACTTAAAAAAACATTTTTGTAAAATTCAGCGAATCAGCTGAATCGAACTTTTCATAAATTCGCTCATCTCTACCAGTGAATCAGGACATTCCTTCTTCACATTGAGATTCTGCAAACCCTTCCTGACCTGGTCCTCCTCTCTGGAGGTTTGTCACAGTGTATCGTTCTACACAAGTGTTTATCAACAAATAAATGTGCTAAACAAAGCAGCAAGACAAAGCTCTTTCATGTCTTTACCTGCACCGATACATTGTAGAAGACCATTTAAAGTGCTCCCTCCCTCCCCCAACCGTTCAGGACTATAAGAAGCCCTGTTATCATCCCGTTTCCCCCCTAAAAATATAAGAAAGAAGGACAACTCTGAGATATACTGCATTTCAACAATGTGATGTCTTTAGCATTGCCAGACCCTATGCCGGTCGGTGATGGCTAACCTCCAGCACACCATCTGTGGTGAAGCTACGACTCCCAGCATGCTCCATTCATTTCTATGGAGTTCTGAGAACAGCCAAGCAAGTGTACATCTTCGGAGTTGTAGTGCCGGTGGTTGGGCATCACAGGCCTATGCTGATGGCTGCTTCGGGGTTGACATAAGATAGAGCATGAATCTCCAATCTGATTATATTGTTACTTTAGGAGGTAATCGGCGCCAGATGCTTATCTCTCCCTTCTCTATAGAAATAACATGTTTGGGTGGGCTGGACACATATGTCATGGAGGTGATTGAAGCATCATATCTATATCTTGTATGTCCACTTAAATACCGGTCATGCCTACTATTGATCATCTCGTGTTGTATGGCTTCCCTGCTGCAGGCGCCTTGTTACCACTGTTTCTAGACTTAGATGCAATCAGTCTCCACGGATCATTGTTTTCTCTCATTGGGGAATTTGACGGACATAGAAAGTGAGCATGATGTGAATGGAATGTCCCTAACGCCTTCCTATACGTCTGAGCCGGGAGTTATAACTTAGCCTTAGGGGACCTGCTGAAGGATCCCTCAGAGATTGCAGCGCTGTCTCAAAACTACAACTCCCAGCAGGCCCTGACAGCCAAGGTCTATCGGGACCTACTAAGATCTGTAGTTTTGCAAGAACTGGAGAGCAGCAATCTGCTGTAGAGCATACATCAAGAACATGACAGATATGGTGGGTCTTATAGGCATCCAGGCATGAGGTTGGTCACTTTTCATAATTGATTTGGGTCTCAGCATCTTAGGAGAACTTTAAAGTGTATACCTCCCCCCTGAACATCATTTTCTCCTTTTTATCATTTATTGTCTTGTTACCATATTAGAATACCTGTGTTTGTGACACGGCTCCAACCAAATCTACATGGCCATGGAGTCAAATGATAAAATTCTGTTGCCTGCAGCCATCACTAGGGGGAGCTCAGGAGCTTACTTCAAACTATTTATCCATTGACCTCAATAATAATAGAGTATGCAGGGAGCTCCCTCCCACCCGAGTGGTGGCTGCAGGATGACAATTGTATCAGATAACTGTCTGTGCATGGGGATTTGGAGCTCTGTATCAGAAAAATGTGGACCTGTTCACTATAAAACTAAATTTGCTCAGAGTGTTGGACCTGAAAAGGACAAAATGTAGGGGCTGCAGCCTCTTCATAGTCTTACCAATGAATGGAGCGGCAGAGCTGTGTGAGCGGCAGTGTCTCTGCACAGGGAAAACTTAGAAGGGGACATAATACTGAGTCAGCACTGATTCATTATCAGGATTGGTTGGGGTCCCAGGGATCCCCCCCCCCCCCCCCCCCCCCCCACACACACACACACTGATGGCACACCCAAGCTTTACTTTATGAGACTGGAGAACCCCTTTAAGGTGTACTAGTTACCAAATCTGATATCCTGTGTTCTGCTTAATGCAAGAGCCGAATGGGCATGGCAAGATACAGGGATTCTTTGAGTCATGCTCCGCCCCTCTAATCTTGCACTTGATATAACACACTGTTCCTTTAAAGAAAAATGCATTTTTTTTAGCGCTTCCTAATGCTATTGAAACATAACTCCCACCATCCACAACTGACTCCATTTGGCGTCTGCAATAAACTACTGAAGTGGAAATCCTATGAAACATTTTGCTATTATTGTTATTATTGCTTTGTTCCGGGTGTCAGCGCCAGCCACGATTATCTGATGGCAATAAACGCTGCTGGATACCATCGTCATTACTGTTCCCGGGGTAGACGATGAACCCAATCGCCGTAACTGTCGCAGACGTTCATTCCTATTTGGACCGATGTGACAAGATCCTATTGTCTCAGGGCAATTACTAGGAGATGAAATAAATCTAGCATTGCCTCCGGCTGGATCCTCTTACCCCCTTGGTATATTGTGACTGGCAGATCCCCCTCTTTGGCAAAAACCAAAAAAACTCAAATTTATGAACCTCAGCCAAGAGAGGAAGAGCCATAGCGTAATGCGAGAAGATACAATTTGCTGCACTTTAGTTCCGAGCTTGTACACAATGTATCATTTCTAGGGGCTAATTTGGAGAAAATGAATATTGTAAATATTTAGGAAAATGATTGGCAATTAATAATTCCTTTTATTCCCTGCAGATATCCGGGAGACGGCCTTTGTTTACGCCATAACTGCGGCCGGGGTGATCCACGCGGTGACGCAGGCTTGCAGCATGGGGGAGCTGATGCAGTGTGGCTGCGAAGTGACACGGAACTGGGCGCCGCCGCCGCCTCTCGCCATTGGACCAGGGGCAGATGGATCGTCGTGGGAGTGGGGAGGCTGCGGCGACGACGTGGAGTACGGCTATGAGAAGTCGCGGCAGTTCATGGACGCAAAGAGAAAAAAGGGGAAAAGCGACATCCGCACCTTGATTGACCTGCATAACAATGAAGCAGGAAGGCTGGTAAGGATTCTTTACAGTAAGGGTGGGTTCACACTAGCGTTAGGGATTCCGTTATGGCTTTCCGTTATAACATGGTTATATCAGAAAATAATGAACTCCATATGAAGGAAGGACGGATCCGTTCTTCTGCCCATAGACTTGTATTATGCCAGAATGCAAAACGGAAGCCTTTAAAAGACATTCCGTTTGCTTTCCGTCCTAATAGAAGTTTATGGGAATCAAGACGGATCGCTTACGCTTTCCCATAGACTTCTATTAGGACGGAAAGCAAACGGAATGTCGTTTAAAGGCTTCCGTTTTGCATTCTGTCTGGGAATTCCATTGTTTTCCGTTATAACCATGTTATAACGGAAAGCCGTAACGGAATACCTAACGCTAGTGTGAACCCACCCTAAGAGTAGTAATGCAGAAAGTAGGAGCTGGATATCCTTGCAATACTTCCAAAACCTCATAGGACTTGTAGTTCCAGAACATACAGAGCTTTCCAATGGTTCTGGCTCCATTACTCTACTGATCACATGATTTTTTTCTTAGTTTTAAAGTGAATTTAGTGTTTTTGACCCATGCTGATCGGGTATTGGTGGCGTATCCTAGTGACAACCTCTTTAGTTAAAGGGGCTGTATAGGATTAGAATAGCATGGCTGCTGTCTATCAGAACAGCGCCACCCATATACACAGGTGGTGTGTGGTATTGCAGCTCAGCCTCCTTCACTTCAATGGAGCTGAGCTGCAATACCAGACACAATCTGCAGACAGGTGGGGCAGCATTTTTGTCTAATCCTGCCTCGGTCACTGGATTGACCTCTCTCTCAGACTTTCAGGAACCTGCAGTGAGGAGCGATGTGACACAATGGGTAATATCTATTAACTGGGGAATGGGTTATACCCCTAAATTCTCCCTGAGATGGAGTTTTAGGGGGTGTACAGTTATCAAACAGAGTTGGACCCTTGTGACCCCAAGACCAAATAGCACACGGTAGGTGGAGGACCCCGTTTCAGATTTTGCATTGGTGCTCAGGGGCTTCAAATTGACCCTCTAATATACCCCACTGTAGTGTAATTCCCCATCTACTGCACTGACAACCCCCAGTGCACTTGTAAAGTTCCTGTGTAATGTCCCTTTAATTGTGTCAACAAGCAGAACAGAATTCTGACTCAAAAAAAGAAGAAGTGCCAAATAACCGTGATTTACAGGGATAGTCTAGGCAGAGCCGTCTGCGCTCATTCTCCGCTGTCACTCAGAGGCACTGAGGAGCGGTGAGGACAATGGATTTTGGCTTCATCCCCTGAGACCTGTGGTTTCCTATCCACGATCATTGAAAAGTATTTTAATTAAAGAGCCAGGTGAAGGAAGAGGCTTCCATGAATCATGAATTAATTAGCAATGAGCGATGGATTGGGGAGGCAGAGGCAGCCATGTGGCCATGGAAAATTCCTGGGGGTGGTGGGTTTTGCCTGCAGGGGATAGAAGGTGCATTCCATAAGAGAAGCATCTAGGTGTTATCTCACCAATCTATCTCTGCACCTCCTCCTCTGTCCTCTCTATCTCTCACTCCCTGTCTTCCTGTCTCTTTAGCTTCATCCATTTGCTTAATTTCTATTCTATTTTTATTTTTTTGGGATCGGAAGCCCACGGAAGCACTACGAAGCACCTCCATGCCGCAAAAATAGAACATGTCCTAATTTTAGCGGTGTGGACTATATCTTGTGGATTGCGCACCCATTCAAGTCAGTGGGTCCGCATCTGCAAATGGCCTGTACACGGACAGTGCCTGTGCATTGCGGACTGCTATTTGCACGGACATCAGACACTGTGTACATACATTACATTACTTATCCTGTACCGATTCTGAATTACATCCTGTATTATACTCCAGAGCTGCACTCACTATTCTGCTGGTGCAGTCACTGTGTACATACATTACTTATCCTGTACTGATCCTGAGTTACATCCAGTATTATACTCCAGAGCTGCACTCACTATTCTGCTGGTGCAGTCACTGTGTACATACATTACATTACTTATCCTGTACCGATTCTGAATTACATCCTGTATTATACTCCAGAGCTGCACTCACTATTCTGCTGGTGCAGTCACTGTGTACATACATTACTTATCCTGTACTGATCCTGAGTTACATCCAGTATTATACTCCAGAGCTGCACTCACTATTCTGCTGGTGCAGTCACTGTGTACATACATTACATTACTTATCCTGTATCGATTCTGAATTACATCCTGTATTATACTCCAGAGCTGAACTCACTATTCTGCTGGTGCAGTCACTGTGTACATACATTACATTACTTATCCTGTACTGATCCTGAGTTACATCCTGTATTATACTACAGAGCTGCGTTCACTATTCTGTTGGTGCAGTCACTGTGTACATACATTACATTACTTATCCTGTACTGATCCTGAGTTACATCCTGTATTATACTCCAGAGCAGCACTCACTATTCTGCTGGTGTAGTCACTGTGTACATACATTACTTATCCTGTACTGATCCAAAATTACATCCTGTATTATACTCCAGAGCTGCACTCACTATTCTGCTGGTGCAGTCACTGTGTACAAACATATTACTTACCCTCTACTGATCCTGAGTTACATCCTGTATTATACTCCAGAGCTGCACTCACTATTCTGCTGGTGCAGTCACTGTGTACATACATTACTTATCCTGTACTGATCCCGAGTTACATCCTGTATTATACTCCAGAGCAGCACTCACTATTCTGCTGGTGTAGTCACTGTGTACATACATTACTTATCCTGTACTGATCCAAAATTACATCCTGTATTATATTCCAGAGCTGCACTCACTATTCTGCTGGTGGAGTCACTGTGTACATACATTACATTACTTATCCTGTACTGATCCTGAGTTACATCCTGTATTATACTCCAGAGCTGCACTCACTATTCTGCTGGTGCAGTCACTCTGTACATACATTACTTATCCTGTACTGATCCTGAGTTACATCCTGTATTATACTCCAGAGCTGCACTCACTATTCTGCTGGTGGAGTCACTGTGTACATACATTACTTATCCTGTACTGATCTTGAGTTACACCCTGTATTATACTCCAGAGCTGCACTCGCTATTCTGCTGGTGCAGTCTCTGTGTACATACATTACTTATCCTGTACTGATCCTGAGTTACATCCTGTATTATACTCCAGAGCTGCACTCACTATTCTGCTGGTGCGGTCACTGTGTACATACATTACTTATCCTGTACTGACTCTGAGTTACATCCTGTATTATACTCCAGAGCTGCACTCGCTATTCTGCTGGTGCAGTCTTCGTGTACATACATTACTTATCCTGTACTGATCCTAAGTTACATTCTGTATTATACAACAGAGTCGCATGTACTGTCATTGGAAACAATCAGTAAACATGTCCAAACATTCCTAACTAGGGATGAGCGAATCGACAGTACAGTCGTACAGTGCTAAAATGTATTGGCTTTAATGAGCCGAAGTTATTGCTTCATGAAGTCTCGCGAGAATTCGCGTAATAACTTCATAAATTAATTTCTACTGTAAAAAAACATTTCCCGAACTCTGATTCGGTTCCAAGGTACCACTTGTGCTATGCAGTCGCTTTGCAGAGTCGCAGGTTTTTATATACATTAATTCCAGGGGAGGCTCTTTTACAGCTTCCATGTATTCCTGGCCTTAGGCCGGTTTAAGACACACGGCAGACATGGATTTTAAGTGAAAAATGCATTGTATCCGGAACAAGTGCGGGTTCGATGCGTTTTTCACTGATGGTTGCCCGGAGACGTTGTTTGTAAACCTTCAGGTTTTTTATCACGAGCGTGAAAAACGCATCAAAACACATTGCACCCGCGTGGAAAAAACTGAACAACTGAATGCAATCGCAGACAAAACTGACTGAAGTTGCTTGCAAAATGGTGCGAGTTTCACTGAACGCACCCTGAACGCATCCGGACCTCATCCGTCACGCTCGTGTGAAAGGGGCCTAACTTCCCGTTTGCACAGTGTCTCCCTGCAGACCTGATATTCACCAGTCATATCAAGCGCTGTCTCCACTTGCTGTCAACGCGGAGCTGTCTAACTGCTGACAGATTGCTTTAATAATCTACAGTCAGCAGTTTGCTATTCCAGAACGCAACCGTTCCAACATGTGGCTTCTGATACTGTCTAATTCCTAAAAAATTACGGTATTTCCTTGTTTATTATTTTTAAAGGACACTTGAAATGATGGAAAATCAATACCCCCATCATCCGCAGTGGCAGGAAGCCTCAGTGCATTGAAAAATAGATTATCCCTTTGGAAATTTCCATCAGATACATAAGACATATCACCACCAGATGTTGCATCACAGTAGTTCAGGGTGGCGCTGAGCAGTGAAAACCCAAAAGGGACCTCAGCCCATTATTCAGAGACTGGAACCCCCACTAGGACTATCCCCTTAATGTTCACACCGCCCTCTTATACTGGAGATGTACATGGCTGATACACTCTGTATCATCAGGCTCCAGTGGTCAGTATTCACATGGGACGCCAGACAGGGTCCGGGAGCCCCACAGGCCATCAGCGCCCCCTCCCCCAGCAACTTCAAAGCTTCATCACTGTAGAATAAAAAGTTCTGCAACTTTCTAATAAACTTTGTACATTAATTCCTCACCATTTTCAAGATCTCTGTTTGCTGCCAGTAAAAGGCGTTTATAACCAGAGACTAAAATCCCATACATACCGAATACTTCACACAGCAGAGGGTTTGTTACAGTTCACTAGCCAACCCTCACAGAGATACGGCGGGTCCGAAATACACGGGGAACCGGCCGTGTGCGCATTCCGCATCACGGATGCGGACCCATTCACAAATCCGGAGATGCGGTGCAGAACAGAACGGAACCACTACGGGGTTCCGATCCATGCTTCCATTCCGCAAAAAAATAGAACTTGCTCTATCTTTTTTCAGAAAGGACGGATCACAGACCCATTCAAGGTGAATGGGTCTGGATCAGTTCCGGCCGCCGCACGGACGTTGCCCGTGCATTGGGGACCGCAAATTGCGGTCCCCAATGCACGGAACGGAACCAATACGTTTGTGTGAAAGAGGCCTTAAACACATCAGCAGGACAAATCTCCATCCTGCCCTGATCCATTGTTACAATGTGTAGTATCGGTGCAGGTACAATGTATCCATCTGTTTTGCTATTATCTAGAGTGGATACAATTGTAACAAACCTTAAATTGTGGAAAATATTAGGTTTTCAGCCTTTGGATGTAAATATGATTAATACCATCTGTAGACACCAAACTGAGAACTTGAAGGGGTTGTCAAATGAAAAATATTCCACAGTTTTGAAACCAGCACCTGGATCTGAATACTTTTGTAATTGCATATAGTGACCGAGTTATTCCATGAAATCTGTCTGTAGAGCGCCAGCTGCAGTTGGCTCTTTTTCTAATCTCTCTGTCCTGCTTACTGAGACGGAAGCACATGCTCAGTTCTCTCCTTAAACCGCCATCAGCTGCAGCAGAAAGTTCACACCCCTGAGAAAGGACTCGCCCCGTAAGCTGATAGCCGTAAATAAATCTAACAGAACAACTGGAGCTACTTATGGGGAGATGTCTGGATCCATGTGAGGTGCAGGGCTGGTCGTAGCTTTGTTAGGCCTCCTGCACACGAACGTGTGCGCCCTGTTGCCGTATTTCAGACTGCATTTGCGAATCCGCAATACACGGGTGCCATTCCGTGGGCATTCCGCATCACGGAACCATTCACTTGAATGGGTCCGGAGATGCAGAACGGAAGCACGGAATGGAACCCTACAGGAGAACTACAGAGTGCTTCCGTGGGGTTTCGTCCCGTAGTTCTGTTCCGCAAAAAGAAAATGTCCTATCTTTTGTGATCCGCTGTGGCTGCCCCACGGACGGTGTTTGTGCATTGCGGCCCGCAGCACGGCCACGTGGCGCACACGTTCGTGTGCAGGAGACCTTAGAAAGAGATTGTCATATACTAGATTATGTATGATTTTCTTTTTACATTATTCATGGGATAACCGCTTTAAAGGGGTTTTCCACCTCTTAGATAACGATGACCTACATTATCTTCAAGAAAGGTCAGCAGTATCAGATTGGTGGGGGTCCAACACCTCGCACCTCCATCGATTGGCTATTTTTGTCAGTCGCTGCTGCCAGAAACAAAAGAGGTTGACAAAGCCACCAGCGGAAAGCTCCATCCACTGAGAGCAGATACAAGGCGTCCTTTCATGGTCACCATGCTGTCTTGTTGGGGGTGTCACTTGTCGGATTCTCACCGATCTGATATTGATGATCTGTCCCATGGATAGGATTGGAAAATATCTAAAAAAATATATATCTGCCTGTCTATGTATTTTATATCTATCTACCGTTTATCTATGTAACTAGCTATTATCTATCAATCATCTCGATCTATAATCCAAAATGCAATGAAAGCATCTCTGGGAGTGCCGTGGAATTTCTTTCTTTTTCTATCTATAATATCTATCTGATATGGATCTCCTTATTTCCTGTGTCTTAGTTGGACGATGCAGATTCTCCTCCTGTAGTGACATATTGTCTTACAGTATAACTTTACCCCACAGACCTGACACTATTTTGTCTAGATATAGTTTGAGTAACGGCACTTGGCACTGTACCCGGACCCCTCCAGGCCGCTACATTTTCAGGTTGAGCATTTATATGTCAGGATAATTGTAGGTTCAGAATTGTTTCAACTTGTTTGACTGATAATATATATTGTGCAGTGATTCCACCGCACAGGATAGAAATCTTTATCTCATTGCAGTAAAGTATTCTGGGAAATAGAGCCATGGGGCTTTAATACTCTACAGTAATCAAGTAAAATTCAAGAGCGCCCCCATCCTTCTTAGGGTCCATTCACACGTCCGTAGTATATTGCGGATCCACAATACACCCGGCCGGCACCCCCATAGAAATACCTATTCTTGTCTGCAAATGCAGACAAGAATAGGACATGTTCTATTTTATTCCGGAGCCGCGGATCGGAAGATGTGTGCTGTCCGCATCCATTCCTGCCCCATAGAGAATGAATGGGTCCACACCCGTTCCGCAGAATTGCGGAACGGATGCGGACCCATTCTACGGACGTGTGAATGGACCCTTAATCAGGACCAGTAGGAAAATGTAGACTGAGCAACAATATCTTTATCTAAACATCTGTGTGGTTACTTCTCTTGTACAGATCCTCAGTTACATCCTGTATTATACTCCAGAGCTGCACTCACTATTCTGCTGGTGCAGTCACTGTGTATATACATTACTTATCCTGTACTGATCCTGAGTTACATCCTGTATTATACTCCAGAGCTGCACTCACTATTCTGCTGGTGCAGTCACTGTGTATATACATTACTTATCCTGTACTGATCCTTAGTTACATCCTGTATTATACTCCAGAGCAGCACTCACTATTCTGCTGGTGCAGTCTCTGTGTACATACATTACTTATCCTGTACTGATCCTGAGTTACATCCTGTATTATACTCCAGAGCTGCACTCACTATTCTGCTGGTGCAGTCTCTGTGTACATACATTACATTACTTATCCTGTACTGATCCTTAGTTACATCCTGTATTATACTCCAGAGCAGCACTCATTATTCTGCTGGTGCAGTCTCTGTGTACATACATTACTTATCCTGTACTGATCCTGAGTTACATCCTGTATTATACTGCAGAGCTGCACTCACTATTCTGCTGGTGGAGTCACTGTGTACATACATTACTTATCCTGTACTGATCCTGAGTTACATCCTGTATTATACTGCAGAGCTGCACTCACTATTCTGCTGGTGCAGTCACTGTGTACATACATTACTTATCCTGTACTGATCCTGAGTTACATCCTGTATTATACTCCAGAGCTGCACTCACTATACTGCTGGTGGAGTCACTGTGTCTATACATTACTTATCCTATACTGATCCTGAGTGACATCCTGTATTATACTCCAGAGCTGCATTCACTATTTTGGTGGTGGAGTCACTGTGTACATACATTACTTATCCTGTACTGATCCTGAGTTACATCCTGTATTATACTCCAGAGCTGCACTCACTATTCTGCTGGTGGAGTCACTGTGTCTATACATTACTTATCCTGTACTGATCCTGAGTGACATCCTGTATTATACTCCAGAGCTGCATTCACTATTTTGGTGGTGGAGTTACTGTGTATATACATTTGCAGTGGCCAGGTTTGGGGTGGCCCTAACACTACGCTAGGTCCCCCGGACACCGATGAGGTGTCACCATGTGTTGCTGCTTTCCAGAAGGGATAGTAAGGCGTGGTGCACCCCCATGGGAAATAAGTCCAGAGAGTCGGGTCTGCCGTTAACCAGGGTCTTTCTTTTCTGGAAGAATTCAGGCGAGGCATAGGGTTGGCTTCTCCAGTCTCCTGGCAGAAGAAGGGTTTGATGCTCAGGAAGGGCCTGAGCTAGCTGTCCCTCTCCTTCTCTCTCTCAGAAGGCTGGTACCCTGGTCAAAGGCTGGAGCTCCATGGTCTGTAGCTCGGTAGTCTGGGTGGCTCCTTGGTCACAGGGCTGGTGACTCATGGTCTGTGGCTCAGCGTCCCCATCTCAGCGTCTTCTTCTGGTCACTCATGCAGACCGGCAGAGTCTTTCCCTCCAAGCACTGTTCCCTGCAGAACACTAGGGGCTCGGACTGCTCTACTTATATAAAGTTTTAGCTAGACTAGAACCTTCTAATGGGAGGGATAGAGAAGCTCAGCACAAACAGATACATTGTAACACTTTCCATCTGGCATAGACTTACATTAGGCTACATTCACACTGGCGTTTCGGTTTCCATTTGTGAGATCCGTTCAGGGCTCAGCGGTCCAAAACGGATCAGTTTTGCCCTAATGCATTCTAAATGGAAAAGGATCCGCTCAGAATGCGTCAGTTTGCCTCCGATCAGTCTCCATTCCGCTCTGGAGACTGCCTGCAGCATTTTGCAGTCCGCCTGATGAAGCAGAGCCAAACGGATCCGTCCTGGCACACAATGTAAGTCAATGGGGACGGATCCATTTTCTATGACACAATAGAAAACGGAGCCGTCCCCCATTGACTTTCATTGGTGTTCAAGACGGATCCGTCATGGCTATAGCAGACATAATACAACCGGATCCGTTCATGACGGATGCATGCGGTTGTATTATTGTAACGGAACGCTAATGTGAAAGTAGCCTTAGAGCTTCAGTGAAACTCAATGGCAATGACACAGCAGTTTTTCCAGCCAAAAACAAGTTTCCAGACATAACAACAGAGCTAAACCAGACAGTCACAAGGTCAGTCTGCCTGGTTTTGGTGGTAAACTACGTCTGACTTTTCCCTCCAAAACATGCTCTTCTTTAAGGGTCCATTCACATGTCCGCATTATGGGTCTGCATCCGTTCCACAATTTTGCAGAATAGGTGCAGACCCATTCATTTTTAATGGGGCCGCACTTTCGTTCCGCAGCCCCACAAAAATCTGCAGCCACGGACAAGAAAAGGCATTTCTATTAAAGTGCCGGCCATGTGCGGTCCGCAAAATGCAGAACGCACATGGCCAGTGTCCGTGTTTTGCGGATCTGCAATTTGCGGACCGCAAAACACTTGCGTACATGTGAATGTACCCTATGGCAGCTGTGGAAAATTACCAGCTTCTTATTCAAAGTCCCAAAAGTCTCTCAGCATTCATTAACCCTTTCCACAGAGCCTTGCAATTACATTGCAAATAAACAGAATATACACTCACCTAAAGAATTATTAGTGCCCCCATACTAATACGGTGTTGGACCCCCTTTTGTCTTCAGAACTGCCTTAATTCTACGTGGCATTGATTCCACAAGGTGCTGATAGCATTCTTTAGAAATGTTGGCCCATATTGATAGGATAGCATCTTGCAGTTGATGGAGATTTGAGGGATGCACATCCAGGGCACGAAGCTCCCGTTCCACCACATCCCAAAGATGCTCTATTGGGTTGAGATCTGGTGACTGTGGGGCCATTTTAGTGCAGTGAACTCATTGTCATGTTCAAGAAACCAATGTGAAATGATTGGAGCTTTGTGACATGGTGCATTATCCTGCTGGAAGTAGCCATCAGAGGATGGAGACATGTTCTCATTCTGTTTACCCCAAATTCGGACTCTACGATTTGAATGTCTCAACAGAAATCGAGACTCATCAGACCAGGCAACATTTTTCCAGTCTTCAACAGTCCAATTTTGGTGAGCTCGTGCAAATTGTAGCCTCTTTTTCCTATTTGTAGTGGAGATGAGTGGTACCCGGTGGGGTCTTCTGCTGTTGTAGCCCATCCGCCTCAAGGTTGTGCATGTTGTGGCTTCACAAATGCTTTGCTGTAGACCTCGGTTGTAACGAGTGGTTATTTCAGTCAACGTTGCTCTTCTATCAGCTTGAATCAGTCGGCCCATTCTCCTCTGACCTCTAGCATCCACAAGGCATTTTTGCCCACAGGACGGCCGCATACTGGATGTTTTTCCCTTTTCACACCATTCTTTGTAAACCCTAGAAATGGTTGTGCGTGAAAATCCCAGTAACTGAGCAGATTGTGAAATACTCAGACCGGCCCGTCTGGCACCAACAACCATGCCACGCTCAAAATTGCTTAAATCACCTTTCTTTCCCATTCTGACATTCAGTTTGGAGTTCAGGAGATTGTCTTGACCAGGAGCACCCCCCTAAATGCATTGAAGCAACTGCCATGTGATTGGTTGACTAGATAATTGCATTAATGAGAAATAGAACAGGTGTTCCTAATAATTCTTTAGGTGAGTGTATATCCCAACAGACATATAAAATGCAGTTAAACAGTATTAAACAGTGCAGGTTAATAACCCTTTTAAGATAAATAAAGTAAGAAGTTTTAACTTTGCATAGGGGAAACAGGCGAAAAATGTCCACAGATGTCCAGACTTCACAGTACCTATACTCCAGGGCACTACATATTACATTACTTCCTGTACTGATCCTGAGTTACCTTCTGTATTATACTCCAGAGCTGCACTCACTATTCTGCTGGTGCAGTCACTGTGTACATACATTACATTACTTATCCTGCACTGATCCTGAGTTACATCCTGTATTATACTCCAGAGCTGCACTCACTATTCTGCTGGTGCAGTCACTGTGTACATACATTACTTCTCCTGTACTGATCCTGAGTTATATCCTGTATTATACTCCAGAGCTGCACTCACTATTCTGCTGGTGCAGTCACTGTGTACATACATTACATTACTTATCCTGTACTGATCCTGAGTTACATCCTGTATTATACTCCAGAGCTGCACTCACTATTCTGCTGGTGCAGTCACTGTGTACATACATTACTTATCCTGTACTGATCCTGAGTTACATCCTGTATTATACTCCAGAGCTGCACTCACTATTCTGCTGGTGCAGTCACTGTGTACATACATTACTTATCCTGTACTGATCCTGAGTTACATCCTGTATTATACTCCAGAGCTGCACTCACTATTTTGTGATTTACAGTGATTGTAGTCATTGAGTGTTATCTATATTTTTTTACCAATTAAAACTAGATAGTGACCCATTTTTCTTCTTTTCTAATTTGCTTTTATTTTGATGTTATATTTTTATTGCATTCATTCTTTTCATGATTATGGGCTGTCTTGCCTAATCTGATGTTAACAGCATTTAGAGATTTGCTTTACAGCAGACCATAAAACCCAGTGGTCTAGAGATGTTCATTGCCTTCTTAGGGTTTTGTGAACATGCTTTATGAATTGTGCAAGGTTATTTTGCAGGGAGGAGGAGTAGATAAGCTATGACCATCACCTACTGTTAATGGTGGATGCAGTGTCAGCTTGTTTTGAGGCTCAGCGTGAGAATTGCAGGGTTTCAGGATTATTTTTAAGTACAGAAAATAATTTTTTTTTTTTAAATTCTTTAAAACATAAAGCGCAATCTTCCCATACTTCCCAACTTTTTTCATGTTTTGCTGGATTATCCCTCAAAATGAACTTGAAACGGGGCAAAACTTATGTACGTTAGAAAGTGGGTGTTTCTAGGAGTTTATTGGGCGTTCCTGGCTATAAAATGTATTTCACTGGTTTATGTTTTTTCTTGCTGCAGGCGGTGAAGAACTACATGAGGACAGAGTGTAAATGCCACGGCCTCTCCGGCTCCTGCACGCTGCGTACCTGCTGGAAGAAAATGCCGCACTTCCGGGAAGTAGGAGACCGACTGCTTGAGCGATTCAACGGGGCCTTTAAAGTCATGGGAGGCAATGACGGCAAGACAATAATTCCAGTCGGACACAACATCAAACCCCCCGACAAACAAGACTTGATTTACTCCGCCGACTCCCCTGATTTCTGCCAAGCCAACCGAAAAACCGGTTCCCCAGGGACACGGGGCCGTGTTTGTAACAGCACCGCTCTGGACGTTGGGGGGTGTGACCTGCTGTGCTGCGGGAGGGGGTATCGGGAGGAAACTGTGGTAGTGGAGGAGAGCTGCCTGTGCCGCTTCCACTGGTGCTGCGTGGTAAACTGCAATAAATGCACTGAAAGGAAAGAGCTCAGTATGTGCCTATGAGATGGACTGGAAGGAGAAAGGAAATGGCTCTGCTGTCCTCATGGGGGCACCTGGAGGTCGACCCAGGACTCTGGCCTAGATGCCCCCTCTAAAAACAGAGCTGGTGGACTAAAGTGACATGGAGACTAAGACTGTGCCTCATAGCAGATGAACACAAGGGCGTGTCCTCAAAAAGACTCATTACCTGAATAGGGGGCAACAAAAAAGTATCATTTTATAGATAATATATATATATATATGTATGTATGTATGTAAACGTATACACAGGAGCAGAAGTATAATTTCTCCACTAAATGCCGAGCGACGTTTCATAGTGTCTGCAGAACCGTCATTTGGAGCTGGACTAGGTGCACCCAGCGGTGGAGCAAGTGCATTGGGTCTAGCACCGAGCAGCTTCTCCCCCATTAAGTCATTCTGAAATCCAAAGCCAGTACCGAACCCCCTAGATCTGCAATGATGTTTGGATGGGGAAGGGGTGATTGGTGACCCCACTTATGGGCAGCCAACTGCAGGCATTACTCTGCATTAAATAGGCGCCCACATTTTTTTTTTTCTGTAGGGCCTTCCCCTTACGGTAAAGTCGAAGCCGGCAATTTCACTGGAAACCGTCTAATGTGTATAGGGGTGTCCCCTACAGGGATCATGGAGGTTAGAAGGATCGGGCAGCTGGATTTCAACATGGCTGATCCAGGCCTGGAAGTGGCCTATTCTCCTCACACACACGCACACCGGGCCGGGCAGGGGATGCATGTGTATAGGGGGGGTTCTGGAGAAAGAGCTGCATGAGCGTTGGCCAAGCAGTAATTGCCACCACAGTGTGTCCTAGAAGATGACCAATGCAAATCACCTCTGCCCCAAAAGTATTACCCTGCCCCAGAATATACCCATTATCTCCACTAGCACTGCCTTTATTTGTGGTCAATACCAGTAGAGGAATTCTGTACAGGGATGGCATATTGCTGGGGGGTCTGACCACCAAGCCAGAGAATGAAGGGGCCACAATGCTGTACCCCGGCTGCCCACTCCCCAGAAACTGTAGTGTGGCCCCTATGCTGGCTGCACAGTCATATATACGTCTGGGGGGACTGATGCAGCTCTTGACCCCTTCATTCCCAGAGGTCAGATCTCCACCTGTCATACCATATCCTAGCGAAATACTGTCACTGTACAAGATGGGAATATCCCTTTAAGAACAATACACTCTGGTCATCAATGCTGGCGCTTGCCTTCCCGCCTGCATCATCGTCCATGATCTTGCAAGGTTGCACCGTTATTAGTATGTGCCATTAACATTGGCGTCAGCAGAATGAATCCCAGGGGGGCCCCGTGGCCCTGCTACTGAGCACTCGAAGTGCTGGACCATCAAATGCCGAACTAATGGATGCAATGTGATGAGCTCTTCAATGCTGAAAAATATCAGGACGTTCATGCCAGTGGTGACCCAAGGAAGGAGAAGTCCACTGAGCGGTATGGACCACATGAAATACTACTTGCACTCATGAGATGAGATTAACCGCAGGTACTCCTATCATCCCCGGCGCAGAGCCGCCATCTTTCTAACCTCAGAGCCCCATGGCTATACACTCAGCACTTATTCTCCAGCCTGTGGGACGTCTTCCATCTTCAGACCTGATCCTGGTTTGATGGTTTTTAACTGTGAAAAAGTAATTCTGAGAATTTGTCGCCATTCGCAAAAGGGAAACATAAACCCTCAAAATCGGAGGAGGGCGCTCCCTGTACGGATACGCGGCAGGGGGGTGCACGAGCAACATGTAAAAGGGATTTGTGGGGTTTTATATAAATGAAGCTCAAATGAAAAGTTCTGCAACGTTGTAATTTACTTTATGTTTTGATTCCAACTACCATTTTCAAGATCTCTGCTTGCTGTCAGTGAATGAGACCATTCTTGTTTACATCCCAAATCTGATGCCTGTGTTCACACTGCCGTCCTGATGGCTAAAATAGATCCACTGTGTGACCTCCTCATAGATTCAATTTATTACAGCAAAGAATAATGTAGAATCCTGATGCCAATCTGAACGGAGCTTTGTGCTTCTCACAGCTAAGCGTTTGCTACAATTGTATCCAGTCTAGACAATCCTCTGTGAACTAAACAGTGAGACTGATACATTGTAACAAACTCTGGACGCAGTTGTAGTAAAGCCCCAGCTATGAGAAGCATATGGTATGTGAAGGTTTTCAGCCTTTGAATGCAAACAGGGATATTTCCATTCCCTGACAACAAGAAGAAATTATGAAATTGTTAGGACTTAAGACACAAAAAGGGGTTCTCATAATGCAATGATTAAAAGGGGTTGTTCACCTTTGGGGGGTTTGGGCGCCCCCTCCCCACCTTACTTACCTATCCCCTGCCACTGGGTCGCCACCGCTGCCTATTTCAGATTCCTTACTCTCAACATCCGCTTTGGCGCCGGTGCAGCCAATGACTGGCTTCAGCGGTGACCCTTCCCCATTGAATCATGTCAGTTGGTCACCGCTCTGGCCAGTCAGTGGCTGAAATGGCATCAAAACAGATGTTGACGGCGGTGGATCGGGGCGCGGCAGTGAAGGAGTTAGGGCCCAGCAGCGGGGAGCAGGTAAGTATGCTTCCCTTTGCGGGGGTGGACTGCCCAAACACCTCCAAAAGGTGAATGCTTTAGGGCTCATGCACACGAACTTATTTTTTGTATGTCTGTTCTGTTTTTTTGCAGCCCGTAGGCAGAACCATTCATTTCAATGGGGCCGCACAAAAAAATGTACATGACTCCGTGTGCATTCCATATCCATAGGTCCGCAAGTCCACTCCGCAAAAAAATAGAACATGTCCTATTCTTGTCAATTTTGCACACAATGGACGGCCACGCGTTGTGTATCCTGTGTGCTCACTACACGGTGCTGCTCTTTGTACAGGATTCAGCTTGCATTCTTGTCATGTAATCCCCGTTGTACAGATTCATACGCCATTTCTACGACAAACTGTGTGTACTATAATCTTGTATTTTTAGTAATAAAGATATTAAAGATGTTCCTCTCACAATCGGATGACAAATTAGAACAAAAGAACAAACTTTATTTTTTTTTGTTACATTGTCTTCTTCTCCATTCCTTGCTAAAGCTGCATTCAAAAGTTTTGCTACATTGTGGGAGTGCAGGTAACGGTTACGTAGGGATGAGCTGATAGGCACTGTTGTCTTCTTCCAAGGGTAAGCCGGGGAATTTTTAAAGCAGCTCTGGATGTGACTGGAGAATAAGACGTCAGCGCAAAGTTACGTAACATCTTATGTAGATTATAAGCATCAAATGTTGAATGCAGCATTAACAGGAGTCACATGGGTGCAGTCATGTGACCTCTAAGCTCCACCCAGAGTAGGAAATATTTACTCTTTGAAGTGATACATAAAGAAACATAAATTATACATTTCCATTCAGCCATTTTTAAATCAGGATTATCATTGGTTTCTATTTGGTCATCAATGTATCTTAAAGGGATATAGCTGAGGTTTTCGGAGTGTATAAAAATTAGCTAAAAGGATGGGGGTGGTAGTGCTTCAAACCAATCAGTCAGATCATAGGTGCTATGAAAATACGGTCAAGTGTCCCAGTACCCTACTGGGGAGGGACAAAGGGACATCTGTGGATTGCAATGTATGGTGGTGTCCATGGCAGAGGCACTATCATAGGGGACGTTCTGGCAGGCAATGAATGGGGCATGTGTCATGTAGATGTGCGTTCTCTATGCACTAGTGAACACTGGTGAACAGAGATAGGAGTATGAGATGGACTGAGAGGCATCAAACAGATTGCCAAGATAATACTGCCATGCATTGCTAATAAAAAAAATACCATCATAAAGTGCACAAATATTAATGCTATAGTGTTCATGCAGTCCACAAACATACCACTATACATGTCTCTGATTATACTATACAATTTCAAAAATAAAATAATTCCGCCATATAGCACCTATTGAACGGTGCCTTGGTGTACTGAAAACACTGACACAAACACACTTTTACAGTGCTCAATAAATTCCACTATTCAAAGCCAACGTATCACATCATGTCCAAAAATGATAGCGCCACCCAGTGCCCAAATAAAAGCGCTGCAGAGTACCGCAGTGATACAGCGTACAGTTTTCCAGAAAGTCTAATAGTCTGGCGCTCAGGAGAAACGATAAATTCTGAAAAGCAGAAGCAGAAAACTGAGATAAGAGATTATGAAACGTCTGGGCAGATGTTATCTTGGCGCGGTAGTGCAGCCCGCCTTCTCTGCTGAGGAGTTTTATACCGTTTTCTATGACCATAAAATAATTCAGATAATTGTCCGCTCCCAGAAATGACTATAAGATATGTACTGTTCTACCATACCACGCCATAATACCGCCATATAGTGTTAAAAGAATAGCACCTTGCAGCATACAGACAAATGCTGGTTAAATGGCATCAGTCACCACGATACTGGAGTATTATCTGCAGTGATTCGTGAGCAGTGCCGCAAATACGGAGTCCAGATTGCGGTTTTCGATTTTCCTCCATTGGTGTGAATGCGCCATTAATCTGAATCACCGCAGACTCTCCCATCAATATGAAGCTCATCCGGGCTGAATCAGAACTGTTTGTGATACTGTCTTCTGAGCAGTGTATCTCAGCTTATGTTGTGTGATACCATCTGCTGAGCTGCTGTATCTAAGCCTATTACTGTCTGCTGAGCCAGTGTACCCAGGCTTTTCATGTGCAAAACTGTTCCGCTGATGTATCTAAGCCTATCGTGTATGATACTCTCTGCTGAGCTGCTGTATCCAAGCCTGTCATGTGTGATACTGTCTGCTGAGCCGGTGTATCTAATCCTATCACGTGTCATGCTGAGCTGCTGTATGGAATGCTATCATGTGCACTACTATCTGCTGAGCTGCTGTATCTAAGCCTATCATGTATGATACTCCCTGATTATCTGCTAATCTAAGCCCATCATGTGTGATACTATTGTACTGATGTATCTAAGCCTATCATGTGATTTTACAGTCTGCTGAACTGCTGTATCTAGGCCTATCATGTGCGATACTGTCTAGATATCTGCTCATCTAATCCTATCCTGTGTGATACTGTCTGCAGAGCAGCTGTATCTAATCCTATCATGTGTCATACTAACTGATCATATACTTATCTAAGCCTGTGCATACTGTCTTCTAAGTTGATGTATCTCATCCGATCCGACGCGATCATCAGCTGATGTATCTAAAGCTGGCCATACACATGAGGTAACAGTTGGCTACTTTCACGACTCTGATTTGGATTTCGGAAGGCTGGTGCGGCAGAGAACAGCCTACCGGAATTCTCCGGAAGCGGCGCTGTTGGGTGCGGACGGACTGTCCTCCAGAGATCCGTACGTATTCCGGCAGACAAGTATCGAACCGGCCGGACACAAACCGATGCATGTTGCCGATTGTGTCTGTCCGATTCTCCGCTTGTTCTCCGGAGTTTTTTCAGGCCATCTTTCCTGATCTTCTCATTCACCTAAATACTCGGCTTGGCTGAGCATGCACATGGAGTAAAGGGGGAGAAAGCCACAACCACTTATATATCTCCTGACGCTTGAGTCCAACTGCTGAGACCCCCCCCTACGGGACATGACAACAGGGCACTCCGAGTTCCCCAAATAAATGGAAATATTCCTGCGTAAACACATCTCCATTCATTTGAGAAATTTAGGACCCCCCCCCCCCCCCGATCAGATTGTTTATAACTTAGGAACGCCCATTTAATTTATAGCATAAGAACACTATACAGTTGTGTTCAAAATAATAGCAGTCAGACATCACTAACCTGATCAATCACTGTTTTTGGTAGAAATGATATTTCTACATGGCAAATAATTTACTAGCAGGTGTAGTAGAGTAACAGAAATCCAACAGACCCAATAGTCATGACATGCATGCTGCTGATTCTGCGTCATTCAATCACTTATTGAAAGGGGCATGTTCAAAATAATAGCAGTGTGGAGTTCAATGAATGAGGTCATTCATTCTTTGAAAAACAGGTGGCAATTATTTCCCTTATTTAAAGGGTTTCTATCACTTCATATGACATAATTAGCTGTCAGACACTAGCGATCTGCTAGTGTCTGCTCTGGCCAACCATCCTACTATAATCACTTGTGGGGCAGCGGTTTTGCTAAAAAACTAACTTTTATAAATATGCTAATGAGCCTCTAGGTGCTATGTGGGCGTCATTAGCACCTAGAGGCTCCGTCTACCTTCATACACAGCCGCCGCCCAGCGCGTCCCTCCAGCCCGCCCATGTCCTCCTCCGTGTGACGCAGCGGACGAGTTCTCGCGCATGCGCCGTGCGCGGCTGTATTCGGCGCATTTGAGATCTCAGCTCGGAGCGGTCAGACATTCAATGCGCATGCGCCGAATACAGCCGCGCATGCGCATTGAATGTCTGACCGCTCCGAGCTGAGATCTCAAATGCGCCGAATACAGCCGCGCACGGCGCATGCGCGAGAACTCGTCCGCTGCGTCACACGGAGGAGGACATGGGCGGGCTGGAGGGACGCGCTGGGCGGCAGCTGTGTATGAAGGTAGACGGAGCCTCTAGGTGCTAATGACGCCCACATAGCACCTAGAGGCTCATTAGCATATTTATAAAAGTTAGTTTTTTAGCAAAACCGCTGCCCCACAAGTGATTATAGTAGGATGGTTGGCCAGAGCAGACACTAGCAGATCGCTAGTGTCTGACAGCTAATTATGTCATATGAAGTGATAGAAACCCTTTAAGGAAGGAAGGCGGCAAATGTTGTACCTGCCGGTTACAGCGCATTTATCTCTAAAATTCTGAGGAAAATGGGTCGTTCCAGACATTGTTCAGAAGAACAGCGTACCTTGATTAAAAAGTTGATTGGAGAGGGGAAAACATATAAAGAAGTGCAGAAAATGACCGGCTGCTCGGCTAAAATGATCGCAAATGATTTAAAATGGCAACAAAAACCTGAAAGACGTGGAAGAAAGCAAAAAACTACCATTTGAATGGATAGAAGAATAGCCAAAATGTCAAGGACTCGGCCAACAATCAGCTCCAGGAAGATGACAGAAGGTGTAAAGTTCCCTGTGAGTCCTGTTACAATGAGAAGACGCCGATGTGAAGCCGAGCGATCTGCAAGAAGCCCCCGCAAAGTCCCACTGTAGGAAAAAAGACGTGTGCTGAAGAGCTTACAATCTGCCAAAGAGCCCATTGACGGCCTAAAGAGACGTTCTGTGGACTGATGGAAGTAAGATTGATCTTTTTGGGTCTAGTGGCCGGAGACATTTTGTCAGACGACCCCCAAACACTGAATTCAGCCCCAGTACACTGTGAAGACAGTAAAGCATGGTGGACAAGCATCATGATATGGGGATGTGTCTCATACTACGGTGTTGGCCTATTTATCACAGACCAGGGATCATGGATCAGTGTGAATCCATCAGAATACTGGAAGAGGTCACGCTGCCTTATGCTGAAGAGGAAATGCCCTTGAAATGGGTGTTCCCACAAGACAACGACCCCAAACACTCCAGTAAACGGGCAACATCTTGGCTCCAGACCAACAAGACTGACGTTATGGAGCGGCCGGCCCGATCCCCGGATCTTCATCCAATAGAAAACTTGTGGGTGACATCAAAAAAGCAGTTTCTGAGGCAAAACCAAGAAATAGAGAAGAACTGTGGAATGTGGTCCGATCCTCCTGGGCTGGAGAACCTGGTCACAGGGGCCCGAAGGTGGTCGACTCCGAGCAGCACAGACGTCCAGCAGTTCTCAGAGACAGCGGTTATACAACTAGATATTAGTGAAGGGATTCAGAGGAAAGAAAATCTTCAAACATTTCTCAGTTTATATAGTGAGTGTTTGAGTTTGTAAAGAAGAATACAAACACTGCTATTTTTTTGAACAGTCTAATATTCACTTTTCTAAAAAAAATTCTAGAGGAACAACACAAATTTGATATATTTTTCTTCATGTTTTGATTAGGAATAGAATGTGTAGTGTTCCAATGCATTTGTGTGGATGGAAATAAAAGCTATTAGAAGGATTTTGAACTTTATTCACTTTTTAAACACACTGCTATTATTTTGAACACAACTGTACATCACTTCTATGGAAAAAAAACAAATTCCACTATCTATTCCCAGCATGCCATTCCACTGTTGTCCAGCAGAGGGAGCACAATACCTGCTTATGCTGCACATGGCACTGTGCACACCAGCAGCAGCCACAGGTTACTGGTCAGACTGAACAGCCATCATACTTCGGATGGGGCAGACAGCGAGATGATATTAATGGTGGAAATCCAGCGGCGACATCTCCTATAAATAACGTTCTGCTCCAGTAATCCTCAAGCGGCGGACAAGCCGTAATCGGCAGCCCACGACTGACTGCTGCAGCGGCTCTTTAAAAGCTACATGAATAAAACATCCTGGCATTTTAATAAATATAATTGCGAGCGCCTCTCCGTTACTGGCGTACAAGGTTACACAATGGAGCGAGCGCTGCCAACTCCGAGCCGACAAATGCGCTCATGTCAATGGGAGTTTTCAGGCGTGGCTGCCAAATCGGAGCAATCGCATCAGGATGAGACAAGTGACAGGCACCGGTTCCCAATCATCCAGGCCGGGCAGATGAGGACAGAACAGAGCGCCTCCTATCATCGGGTGGGAACCACACATTACAAACCCCACATGGGCGGATGGGCCCCTGTGACGTTGGTCGTAGGTCATCTGGGGGTCCCTGGTGGTCGCTGTGCGGCTGCGGGGCATCACAGCTGCGCTATAAAATGCACTCTCATCCTATAGTATCTGTACCTACCTGATCTCGTGAGTGCACATCATATCCCTGCACATTCCTGCCTCCTTATGTAATGTCCCCCAAGTAAACTCCGCACGCACTGCGTTCTGTGGTGGGGCCTGCATCGCTGTGCAAGATGTGTCATACATGAATCACTGCTGCACTTGGCTTCTTCTATATATTTTTTGTAACATTGTAACTAGGGATGAGCGAATCGACTTCGGATGAAACCTCAGAAGTCAATTTGCATAAAACGTTGTTCTAATACTGTACGGAGCAGGAGTGAGACTTCGCGAAGCAATGACTTCGGCTCATGGGAGCCAATACATTCTAATACTGTACAGAACTCCTGCACCGTACAGTATTAGAACAAAGTTGTATCCGAAATCGATTCGCTCATCCCTAATTGTAACAACACAAAACATTCTGCTGAGGAATTGCATTACAAGCCATTGCCCAATGATAAGTTATTATTATATCCCCGCTCAGTTCTCTACAGAGACTTGTTTATCAAGCAATGCTCCATAGGAAACAATGTATCCGAATTACATTCCAACAGCCGGACAGGAGGCAGGTGATTCAGGGTTCTTGCCCCTCATTGGTACAGGGCAGGGTACTGAATGGCTGGATGAGATGCATAAGGCTCATGCACACGAACGTATTTTATTTCCGTGTCCGTCCCGTTTTTTTTGCAGACCGTACGCAGAACCATTCATTTCAAAGGGTCCGCAAAAAAAACTAAAGTTACTCCCTGTGCATTCCGTTTGCGTATATCCGCATTATGGACAAGGATAGGACTGTTCTATTAGGGGCCGGCTGTTCCATTCCGCAAAATACGGAATGCATACAGATGTCATACGTATTTTTTGCAGATTCGTTTTTTGCAGACTGCAAAAATACATACGTTTGTGTGCATGAGCCTTTAGAAGCAGTTCGGGGGATGCTGCTCCTCAGAGGTGTACGGAGACTTCTATCTCAGGCAATGCTACATGGGAAAAAAATATGCAAATTAGATCACACCAGCCGGACCAGAGACGCCCCGCTGCATTGCGCCCATCCCTGCCGCAGAGAATGCTTCATGGTTTAGTATTATTCAGACAGTGTTTTGCACTCTTATTCGATTATTCTATTTGAGCACTATATGGCGGTATTTCTACTGCGCGCCCTGCAGATTCTCATGTTTTGCAGCGTACAGGGTTAAGGTATAGGGAGCAGGTTTTCTCCTGGCCCAGAGTTAGGCTGGCACAGGTGAGCTAACCCTTTACCTCTTTGTAGGATTGAATTCAGGCATACCGGACAACTAATCCCATCCTCAGCAGAGCGATCGCCCTGATGGAATTAGCTAATCCTCCCACTTTGCAAACAAAAACCAGCACGAGAACAACCTTGGCAGCAGGACCGGACTGATCTAACCCCTGCCGTGCTGGGCGAGTCTTCTCAGCTCTGTCACATATGGTGTATGGCCCTCCGACACCGAGAGGTTAACACCGAGGCTTACTCATCTCCAAAACATCACTTAACTCTATAAACTACAGAAATTATTCTATAATCCGCAAAAAATAAATAAAAAATCACTAAAAAATAATTGCAGGACAACAAAAAAAACTGCCAGAATAGTACAGAAGAGACAATATTATAGTAGTTATATTCCTGTACATAGGGGGCAGTATTATAGTAGTTATATATTCTTGTACATAGGAGGCAGTATTATAGTAGTTATATTCTTGTACATAGGAGGCAGTATTATAGTAGTTATATTCTTGTGCATAGGAGCAGTATTATAGTAGTTATATTCTTGTACAGAAGAGACAATATTATAGTAGTTATATTCCTGTACATAGGGGGCAGTATTATAGTAGTTATATTCTTGTACATAGAAGCAGTATTATAGTAGTTGTATTCTTGTACATAGGAGCAGTATTATAGTAGTTATATTATTGTACATAGGAGCAGTATTATAGTAGTTATATTCTTGTACATAGGAGGCAGTATTATAGTAGTTATATTCTTGTATATAGGGGGCAGTATTATAGTAGTTATATTCTTGTACATAGGAGCAGTATTATAGTAGTTATATTCTTGTACATAGGAGCAGTATTATAGTAGTTATATTCTTGTACATAGGGGGCAGTATTATAGTAGTTATATTCTTGTACATAGGAGGCAGTATTATAGTAGTTATATTCTTGTACATAGGAGGCAGTATTATAGTAGGTATATTCTTGTACATAGGAGCAGTATTATAGTAGTTATATTCTTGCACATAGCAGTATTATAGTAGTTATATTCTTGTACATAGGAGCAGTATTATAGTAGTTATATTCTTGTACATAGGAGCAGTATTATAGTAGTTATATTCTTGTACATAGGAGGCAGTATTATAGTAGTTATATTCTTGTACATAGGAGGTAGTATTATAGTAGTTATATTCTTGTACATAGGAGGCAGTATTATAGTAGTTATATTCCTGTACATAGGAGCAGTATTATAGTAGTGATATTCCTGTACATAGGAGCAGTATTATAGTAGTTATATTCTTGTACATAGGAGCAGTATTATAGTAGTTATATTCTTGTACATAGGAGCAGTATTATAGTAGTTATATTCTTGTACATATGAGCAGTATTATAGTAGTTATATTCTTGTACATAGGAAGCAGTATTATAGTAGTTATATTCTTGTACATAGGAAGCAGTATTATAGTAGTTATATTCTTGTACATAGGAGCAGTATTATAGTAGTTATATTCTTGTACATAGGAGGCAGTATTATAGTAGTTATATTCTTGTACATAGGAGCAGTATTATAGTAGTTATATTCTTGTACATAGGAGCAGTATTATAGTAGTTATATTCTTGTACATAGGAGCAGTATTATAGTAGTTCTATTCTTGTACATAGGAGCAGTATTATAGTAGTTATATTCTTGTACATAGGAGCAGTATTATAGTAGTTATATTCTTGTGCATATAAGCAGTATTATAGTAGTTATATTCTTGTACATAGGAGCAGTATTATAGTAGTTATATTCTTGTACATAGGAGCAGTATTATAGTAGTTATATTCTTGTACATATAGAAGCAGTATTATAGTAGTTATATTCTTGTAGATAGGAGCAGTATTATAGTAGTTATATTCTTGTGCAGATGGTACAGTATTATAATATTTATATCCCTTTAGATAGGGCTAGTATTATAGTTTTGTTGTCATAGTTATATTTGTATACATTCTCCACTTTGTGTATCAACTGATATAAAATATATTAGTCAGCAGGGGGCGACAAAGAGCACAGAAGAATTTTCCATATGCTACT
The DNA here is from genome assembly GCF_905171765.1 of Bufo bufo. Classification (NCBI taxonomy): domain Eukaryota; kingdom Metazoa; phylum Chordata; class Amphibia; order Anura; family Bufonidae; genus Bufo; species Bufo bufo. Next base: position 221,906,488 of record NC_053395.1, on the reverse strand, counting down.
GTCCTGGATCTCCAGTTTTATCCAGTTTCTATATTGCCCACTCCTTTGGCTGTTCAGTCAGTCCAGGTCTGCTGGGTGGGTCATGGTTCTACGGCTCTGTGGTTCTGTAAGGTTCAACCCTAATTTTTGAAGATTATTTTTGACTACAGAGGTTTAGATAACATATGCTGAAGTTTGGATGGAGCTTGGATGTCCCTATAATTGTGGTTCGGGCATCTGTTGCAGACACATCTTCCCACTAACACAGCTGCGTAGCTGGAATCCGACAACTAAATAAATGCAACACATGGAGGATTTCAGGATGATGAGCAGATTTGATTTCGCATCTGATGAGCTCTGTGGACTAGAGCCTCATGTCTTTCCATGTGTATGTACTAGAGATGAGCAAATCAATTCTAAACTAATTGGATTCATCATGAAATTCATAATTCAAATTCTTCTTCCAAATGAATGCAAAGTTTTGGCGATTTGGTTCAAACATCTGTCGCAAAGCAATTTCAGCTGCTTTACTTTTAAAAGGTGAAGAATGGCATGACCCAGGCGCTGCCCTGACGAGTGGTTAGCCCACAATGCTTTGCAGTCAGCATGACAGCCAATCAGGAGGCAGGATATTGGCTGGTCTTTCAGACTATATGAATTATTAGGCAGAAAGTAAGCTTTTATCCTTAGGGACTGCATAGGGGCAGTTAGTGAACTGTGGGTCTGTTCATAACTTCATGTATTACACTACAGGAGAGACACTTAATATTTTTCTGTGCATGAGTCTGTCATCTTTTGTCCAAAAATCTGTTGCAAAAGTTCTACAGTTTAAGGGCTCATGCACACGGCCGTTGCCCCGCCATAGCTGTATTGCGGCCGGCATACGGCGGGTCCGCAATACACGGGGCACCGGCCGGAGATACGGTGCGAAAGAACGGATCGGAACCCCATGGAAGCACTACGGAGTGCTTCCGTGGTGTTTCTGGTTGTGCCTCCGCACCGCAAAAAAGTAGTGCATGCACTACTTTTTGGCGGTGCAAACCGTCGGATGCGGATCGCGGACCCCATTCAAGTGAATAGGTCCGCGATTCGCATGCAGCTGCATTACGTCCGCAGCACGGGAACGGAGCCCTTACATTCGTGGGCATGAGCCCTAAAAGTGTGAAATAGGCATATTTCGCACCCTCACCAACAGTATATATGTCTTCGCATATGCTGTGCAATTGATCCTTTTTCTTTCCAAAAACCTGTTGCAATGCTTTTCCAGTTTGTGCATGTGTAATAACCCTATTTTAATTTGTGTATATTTTGGTTGCACAATGGAATATCAAATTGCATCATTTTTTTTTTACCCAATAAGGCCTCCTGCACACGACCGTAGGTGTCCCGTTGCCGTATTGCGGACCGCATTTGCGGATCCGCAATACACCGGCACCGTTCCGTGTGCATTCCGCATCACGGATGCGGACCTATTCACTTCAATGGGTCCGCAAATCCGGAGATAAGGAATGGAAGCACGTAACGGAACCCTACGGAAGCACTATGGAGTGCCCCAAGGACGGTGTTCGTGCATTGTGGACCGCATTTTGCGGGCTGCAGCACGGCCACCGGGAGCACACGTTCATGTGCAGGTGGCCTAAGGGACAATTTTTGGCAAGTATTTTGGAAATTTTTGGCACTGTGTGTTCCTTAAAGATGCTGTCAACCATGCGTTTATCCATAGCTATATATGTGTCACTCTGACATTATTTACTATTGCTGTCATTGAGTTTAAGAGCTTAATCCCTTGAGACATCTGCCATAAAAGTTCACTGGATGTCCCCACTTTAAAGATAGCGCCCACTCCGGAGCAGTGTGGGTGCCATAGCCGCCCGGTTTCTGCTCTTTCAAACAGAAGACGACCGGAGACAATGTCGGCGATCGGCGATAACGCTGATCGCAGACATTTAACCCCTCAGATTCCATGGTCTATTGTGACCACGGCATCTGCGGTGGCTTTCCCAGGGAGCTCTGCACTCCCGGGGCCTGAACGGCTCCCCAATGCAGCGATCAGAGAAGTCGTCCATTCTCTGTGGTAGCCTTGAACTTTAGGAGAGGCTCAAGGCTACTACCACAGCAATAAGTTCTAATGGAGCCCCATATGTGACGGGGCTCGATAAGAATGTATTGAATGTCCATAGACTGCAATTATCACATATTGAAGTGGACCTACCGAAAGTATCTAAGGGGATTTAATCTAAGTGTAAAAATAAGTTTAAAAAACGAAAAAAATATAACCAAATATAAAAATTACTCCATAATAAAAAAAATTAAATATAGAATATTTGTACCGCTGTGTCCCAAATATGAATGTATTTATCCCATACAGTGAACACTGTAATGGGAAAAAAATGGCCAATTTGCTGTTTTTTTTTACACTTCACCTCCATGAAAACACTGAATAAAATTGTGATCAAAAAGGCATATACACCCCAATATGTTATAATTGAAAACTACACGTCACTCCCACAAAAATCAGCCCTCACACAGCTCCGTAGACATAAATATAAAAAAATTAACGGGGGTCAGAAGATTGTGATGCAAATCAAAAAATCAGTTTTTTTTTTAAAGTTTTTTATTTTTTTATTTTATTAAAACACAAGAAAAACCTATACAAATGTGGTATCGCTGTGATCGTACCGACCCAGAGAATGAAGGGAACAGCTCAGTTTTACCACATACGGAATGATGTAAAAACAAAACACATAAAACTATGGCGGAAGTGCCTTTTTTTTGTAATTCCACCCCATTTGGTATTTTTTTTCCAGCTTTCCACTACATAGTATGCAACATTAAACGGGGCCATTAGAAAGTACAAACTTTTCCCGCAAAAACTTAACCCTGATATAACTATGTGAATGGAAACATTTTAAAGTTATGGCTCCAGGAAGACAGGGAGTGAAAAACGGAAAACGCAAAAACAGAAAATCGCCCAGTGCTCAAGGGATTAACGGAGCGCGGAAGAGCAAAAATGTGTGAAAAAAATAGGAAAGACAAGAGATATGATAGATGATCAATACAGGATGCATGGTAGAGTTAGATACATTGGCTCTGCAAACAGTATCACACATGACAAACTTAGATACACTGGATGTGCAGACAGTATTGCACATAATAGATGAGGCCTCTTGCACACAAACGTTTTTTTTTCCGTTTATGTTCCGTTTTTTGCGTTCCTTAAACGGACTGTATACGGAACCATTCATTTCAATGGATCCGCCAAAAAATGAAGGTATTCCGTATGCCTTCCGTTTCCGTATTTCCGTTCAAAGATAGAACATATCCTATTATTGTCCACATAACGGACAAGGATAGGACTGTTCTATCAGGGGCCAGCTGTTCCGCTCCGCAAAAAAACGGAATGCACACGGACGTCATCTGTATTTTTTGCAGATCCGTTTTTTGCGGACCACAAAATACTGAAAAAGCCATACGGTCGTGTGCAAGAGGCCTTATACTGTATACAGCAGGTCAGCAGTCAGTATCGCACGAGAAAGGTTTGGATACATTGGATCTGTAGTATCACATGATGGACATAGATACAGTGGCTCAGCAGACAGATACACGGAGATACACTTATTACTCAATCAAAGTATTAGCGTGGCTGTATTTAAACACCCAAACAATGCAGCGTGGCTTTCTGGCGCCCCCTAGCTGCCAACACCCTGGCTTCATGCACAGGCAGCCCTTCCACCTACATCCCTCAGTGTTCGGCCTCATGCACACGACCGTGGTGTGTTTTGCGGTCCGAAAATTGCGGACCTGCAAAACATGGAAGGCGTCCGTGTGCGTTCCGCAATTTGCAGAACAGCACGGATAGGCATTGATATAACTGCCTATTCTTGTCCGCAAAACGGACAAGAATAGGACAGGTTATATTTTTTTTGCGGGGCAACGGAACGGAGCAACGGATGCGGACAGCACATGGAATGCTGTCCGCATCTTTTGCGGCCCCATTGAAGTGAATAGGTCCGCATCCGAGCCGCCAAAACTGCGGCTCGGATGCGGACTAAAACAACGGTCGTGTGCATGAGGCCTTAGGCCTCTTTCACACGACCGTATGGCTTTGCGCTCATGCACACTAACGTTTTTTGCGTTCCGTATACGGGCCGTATTTTGATTTCTGTATACGGAACCATTCATTTCAATGGGTCCGCAAAAGATGCGGACAGCACTCTGTGTGCTGTCCGCATCCGTTGCTCCGTTCCGTGGCCCCGCAAAAATTATGAGGCATGTCCTATTCTTGTCCGTTTTGCGGACAACAATAGGCATTTCTATAATGGGCCTCGTGTTCCGTTCCGCAAATTGCGGAAGGCACAAGGATGGCATCCGTTTTTTGCGGATCCGCAATTTGTGGACCGCAAAAAAACGGCACGGTTGTGTGCATGTGTGCATCAGTGTTTTGTGGTCCGTTTTTCATGGATCCGTTGTTCCGTTTTGTGTTTCCGTTTTTCCGTATGCCAAATACAGTATACAGTAATTACATAGAAAAAATTGGGCTGGGCATAAAATTTTCAATAGATGGTTTCGCAAAAACGGAACGGGCACGGAAGACATACGGATGCATTTCCGTATGTGTTCCGTTTTTTTTGGCGGAACTATTGACTTGAATGGAGCCACAGAACGTGATTTGCGGGCAATAATAGGACATGTTCTATCTTTCAACGGAACGGAAAAACGGAAATACAGGATCGGAATGCTTACGGAGTATATTCCGTTTTTTTGCGGAACCATTGAAATGAATGGTTCTGTATACGGACCGTATATGGAATGCAAAACACGGTCCGTAAACGAAAAAAAACAAAAAACAGTCGTGTGCAAGAGGCCTAACGTGTGTCGAACGTTTCGTGCATTGGGGACCACAATTTGCGGTCCCCAATACACGGGCAACATCCGTGCGGATTCCACAGACGGATCCAGACCCATTCAACTTGAACGGGGCGTGATCTGTCCGCGGTGCGAGGCACAGAGAGAAACCCCACAGAAGCGCTCCGTGGTGCTTCCGTGCCTCCGTTCCTTCCAGACTGCGGACCCATTCAATGTTTGCGGGCCACAATACGGGCACGGCCGGGCAAAGGCCGTGTGCATGAGGCCTTACATATGATAGGCTTAGATACACAAAGGCAGTATCACACATGCAGGGCTCACATACATTACAACCCAAAGCACCAGTCCACTTGTTATATATCTGAAATGACGTATTATGGGACAGATCCAAACCGGAGAACACGACGGACTCAGGAATCCGAGGAAAAGGGAATATTTGGGGTTAGTTTGGCTTCAGGCCCATTGACTAGAGATAATAAGTAACCATCGTTTTTCGCTGAGACTCTCACCCAACGGCCAATCAAAAACCTGCTATTATATGACTTCAAACACGGCGGCGGCTTTATTCCGACAGTGAAATTACTGCCAGATCCCGGCATCTGCTCGGCCACAGGAGAAGGCAGGAAACATTATGTAACCTCCAGAGCTCCCAGCACTGCTACTACTACCCTCAATGGCAGGGGCGGACATATCGCCTGTGCAGCTGCGCAGGGGCCCGGCATGTAAGGGGGCCCATTCATACTAGTGAGCCCTTCTGGAAGCACTCACCAGTATGAATGGGCCCCCTCTAGTATGCAAGAGAGAGGCGGTGGAGAGAAGCGCTTACTTACCCCTCCCTGGTCTCCTCCGGCCTGACTGCGTACAGCGCGCGCTATTACCGGACGCTGTACGCAGTCCGGTCACGTGACTGTGCAGCGCGGGCTGTTGGAGACCAGCAAGGCAGGCGGCACTCACATCAGGACACCCCGAGGACATGGAGAGCAGCGGAGCAGGAGAGGCAAGTTAGAATTATTTATCTTTAGATCGGAGGCCTGATGGGGGTCTGTCACATCGATATGGGGGGCATGAATAAATAATTAACCAACTGATATTAGGAGAGCAAGTGACATATGGGGGGCCTGCCTATTTTATATACTGGCACACACACATGGGGGGCACTGTGGGGGTGGGGAACAATATGGGGGCCCTATCTTATATACTGGCACACATGGGGGGCACTATGGAGAAGGGGGGAGAGGAGCACTATTGGGGCACGATATAGGAGTATTTTATACTGGCGCAAATTATAGGGCTCTATGGGGACCTTGTCTCAACTGGGGGCACTAAGAAGGTTTTTTTGGGCACACATTATGAGGGCACTATGGGGACATTGGCTCTACAGGGGGCACTAAGAGGAGGTATTTTTTATACTGCCACACAACAGGGCATTTTTATTTTTATTGTAACACATAATAAAGAGAATTATTACCGGGGACATTATGGTGGGCTTTATTACAGTTGAGGAACTATGAGGAACATGAATACTAGTATGAGCACTATGGGAGCATTATTACTTCTGGGACACAGTGGGGTCATTATTACTGTAGGGGCACTATTACCACTACGTGTTGTCTGGTAGATAATTATTTCTATTGGTGGGACTTTGGGGAGCACCCTGGCACGGTATCAGCTTAGCACAATTATTTTTGGGGAACATTATGTTTACACTATTAGTGTCAGGGACACTGTTATCTGGGCGCAGTTATTTTTTAGGACTCTGTGTGCCAGTAATTATTGAAGGGGAACTATCTGTGTGTAACCTGTATAGGGAGCACAGAGGGCACAGTATTGGGGGTGGCAGGATGGGTGTTCAGAAGGTGGGAGGAGGATGGAAAAGTAGGAAACTAAGATGTCCGTCTGTCAAACCCTGCAGAGAGAAGAGATGACTGAAAGAAATCATCATGGCGGTCTGGTCTGAAAGGAGAAGATGAGGACAGAGAACATCTACATCAACGAAGACGTCCCTGGATGTAAGAGGCATGGGGCTTCACATTGGAGTTAGTGATTCTGGCAGAGAACAGCTGCCCGCCGGAGTGCTCCCGCACTGCTGGATGCAGACAGAATGCCCGCCGGTCCCATTAACTATAATGGGGTCTGGCAGAGATCGGTCACAATCTGGCAAAAATGCTGAGAATCAGCGGGACACAAACCGCTGCATGCCTGAGTTTGTGTCCGGCCAATTCCTTGCGTTTTCTGCCGGATCAGGTGGCCGGAGCGTAGTGCTGCCGGTGCGAAAGTAGCCCTAACCTGTATGTTTTGTATTGCTATAAGTAATGTTAGGACGGAATTGGTTATGTTGCGAATTTAGCTTGGGGGGGGGGGGCAGGCACATACTTTGCACAGGGGCCCTCCGCTGTCTGTGTCCGCCCCTGCTCAATGGGCATATCCGGAAAACTGCACTTGACGCCTTTGTCATATTAACACATATGAGATCCCTTAAAGACCGGCCTATTATGGTAACTACTTGCATTCCCTATAAAATAGCAATGGTGGTGCAGTCTGCAATAAAGGTCCATCTGGGTGTTACCAGTTGGGGGGGTCCATGCAGTTTTATATTAGTCAATCAAGGCTGCCAGTGTTAGGCCTCTTCTGTTTACGTTCCGTTTTTTGCTTTCCGTATACGGTCCATATACGGAACCATTTGTTTCAATGGATCCGCAAAAAAACAGAAGGTACTCCATATACCTTCTGTTTCCGTATTTCCATTCCGTTCAAAGATAGAACATGTCCTATTATTGTCCGCATAACGGACAAGGATAGGACTGTTCTATCAGTGGTCGGCTGTTCCGTTCCGCAAAAAACGGAATGCACATGGATGTCATCCGTATTTTTTGCGGATCTGCAATATACTGAAAAAGCCATACGGTCGTGTGCAAGAGGCCTTAGGGCTCATGCACACGAACTCATTTTCTTTCCACTTCCGTTCCATTTTTTTTGCGGACTGTATGTGGAACCATTCACTTCAATGGGGCTGTAGAAAATACAGAAGTTAGGGCTCGTTCACACAAACGCGTGCTGCCCATTGCCGTATTGTGGACCGCATTTGGGGACCGTTCCGTGGCCATTCCGCATCACGGATGCGGACCCATTCAATCCGGAGATGCGGACGGAACACTACGGAGTGCTTTCTTGGGTTCCGTTCCGTGCCTCCACATCGCAAAAAGATAGAACTTACTCTATCTTTTTGCGGAAGGGAAGGATCGCGGACCCATTCAAGTGAATGGGTCTGCGATCCGCATGCGCCTGCCCCACGGACGGTGCCCGTGCATTGCGGACCTCAATTTGTGGTCCACAGCATGGGCACGGGCTTCACACGTTCGTTTGAACGAGGCCTTACTCAGTGTGCCTTTCGTTTTCCGTTTGTCCGCATGGCCGTTACGCAAAAAAGTAGTGCATGTCCTATTATTGTCCACAAATCACGGTCCGAGGCCCCATTCAAGTCAATGGGTCCGCAAAAAATACAGAACGCACACGGAACACATCCGTATGTTATCCGTATTTCATCCGTATTTTGTGGATCCATACTGTATAAATGCTATGCCCAGCCCATAGCATTAATAAGTTACTGTTTCTGTATACGATCCGCAAAAAAAACCGGATCAAATCCGGAAACCATACGGATATGTTTTGTGCAATAACGGATCGGAAGAGGACTTAAATCAGAGGAAAAAAAAAACTCAGATACGGAACAACGGATCAGTGAAAAACGAACCGCAAAACAACAACGGTCGTGTGCATGAGCCCGACACACACCCAAGTGTTACTACCCTTTACTGACCTTTATTGCAGACCGATGGTAATTCATTCATAAACTTCTAGATGGAATAACAGAGGAACGGCACAACATAGAGTCATAAGAATAGATGCTATAGGATTGTTACTACATGGGGAATGCAAGCAGTTACTAAAAACAGACAAAAGAGGCAACAGGGTCTTTTAATTAGAACAGTACATTTATATGAATCTACAATTTTCTGCATTTTCCAAAAATATATGAATATATAGAACTAATGTATAGTAGACATAATATATATATAAAGGGCAGGATAAAACTCTATCCTGTCCTCAGTTTGCTACAATGTATCAGACATAATATATAAGGGACAGCATAGAACTCTATTCTGTGCTGGTAGTTTGATAAAATGTATCAGGCCTCTTGCACACGACCGTATGGCTTTTTCAGTATTTTGCGGTCTGCAGAAAACGGATCCGCAAAAAATACGGATGATGTCCGTGTGCATTCCGTTTTTTGCGGAACAGAAAAACTGGCCCCTAATAGAACAGTACTATCCTTGTCCGTTATGTGGACAAAAATAGGACAAGTTCTATCTTTGAACGGAACGGAAAAACGGAAATGGAAGGCATACATTTTTTTTTGCGTATCCATTGAAATGAATGGTTCCGTATATGGAATGGAAACGGAAAAAAAAAACATTCGTGTGCAAGAGGCCTCAGTCTGTAATCTATGAATTAACTTAGCAAATAATATTTTTCATTGAAGTTAGGAGATCCTCCCAATGTATACCTCCAAATGTGATGTGAATAGATCCTCATCTTGCACTGAACTTCTGCTCCGGTCACACACACAGCTGCAAGGATTTCATGACAGTTATTTTACCTGCAGGATGCATTGTTGCAAACCATCAGGACATGAGAGAGATTTGTGCAGCTGATAGAGGATTGTCTAGACCAATACAATTGTAACAAACCCTCAGCTGCAGAAAGCATTAGATCACTGTTTTGTGCCAGAACTATGGGATGCATTTTCCACTATGGCCACTAGGGGGGTTCTTTGCTAATAACATGCAGTCTAAAGGCAGCATTTCTTTAGGTTTGTGAACTGGTTATTATCTGGTATATTATTACTGGTTATGTGATGATGTGTTTTATCTCCTCTCCTCAAGGGGCTTCCTTACCAGAAGTTCATTATAGGTTATCTACCTCTCACAGCTGTGCGTTTTCTACAATGATGGACATTTTTCAATAGTGTCATAAGGCCGATGAATTTCAGATTCCCTTCCACCTACACCAACAGAGAAAAAGGACAAATTTAATAATTTTTCCTCTCTTCCTCTCTTTGGTGACAAATTAGAAAATTGAAGTTTCTGAAATAAACTTGCTAAATAATGGTGTCAAGCCGCTATTAGTTACATAGGTTTCTCTCCTGTTACAATGTATCAGTGCAGGCAAAATGTATCCATCAAGATTGTTCAGTTCTCAGAGAAATGTCTAGACTGAATACAATTGTAGCAAATTGCAATTAAACAGCCTGGACTCCAAACTGATACATTGTAACAATCTATCAGGACACATCTCTCTTACACACCTCAGTGGACTATGGACGTGGTCTCCACGGACAGCACACGTTCCCATTGACTTTAATGTGTATATTCACACATCAGTGGTTTTCCATGGACTGTGGCGACACGGAAGCATGCCCTATTTTTGTCCCTGATTATGGATCCCTCACACACTTTACAGCATGCACACGACCGTTGTGTGTTTTGCAGCCATCAAAACACAGATGGCGTCCTGCAATTTGCGGAACGGCATGGACAGCCATTAATATAACGTGGACAAGAATAGGACAGGTTATATTTTTTTTGCGGGCCACGGAACGGAGCAATGGATGCGGACAGCACACGGAGTGAATGGGTCTGCATCCGAGCCGCCAAAACTGCGGCTCGGATGCGGACCAAAACAACGGCCGTGTGCATGAGGCCTAAGGGCTCATGTACATGACCGTAAGTATTTTGCTGTCCACAAAAAACAGATCCGCAAAAAATATAGATGACGTCTGTGTGCGTTCTATATTTTGAGGAACGGAACATCTGGCCCCTAATAGAAGAGTCCTACCCTTGTCCGTAATGCGGACTATAATAGGACATGTTCTATTTTTTTGAGGAACGGACATACCGAAACGGAATACACACGGAGTAACTTCCGTTTTTTGCAGACCCATTGAAGTGAATGGTTCTGCATACGGTCCGCAAAAAAAAATCAACGGACACGGAAATAAAATACATTCGTGTGCATGAGCCCTAAAGGTCTGTGAAAATCACAGACACAACACATCTGTGTCTAGTCCGTGGTTTTCACTGACCGCCGACAGGAGATGCTCTGGAAATGAATCTTCAGCCTAGCAGTGTGCGTGGAATACAGAGATGAGACATGGAGGGCAAAAAAGGGACAAACGGACCAAACACAGATTCATCACGGACATCTGCATGAAAGGGGCCTTAATGTTACTTTCAAAACTCTTCACCCTTTGCATGAAAACAAGCTGGTTCCCACTGACTGACAGCAAGCAGAGATCTTAAAAAGGATGAGGCATAAAACACAAGTTGTCCACTTTTCATTATACAAGTGGTTTATATTTAGATTACATCACGTTACTTTATAACTACTCCTGTCACCCAACCACCTGGTCCTGGATTACCTCTGAGCCCCCGACACATCCATCCCCTATTACCTAAATCCTTCTTCTAACAACTAAGACTCCCAACGCACTCCCATCATCCTCCAGCCCGATGAGAAGCTCTTATTATCATAAATGCTTGCACTTTCAGACTATTATTAGCCAATAAATGATATCACTTAATTATACATTTCCTCAGTTCAAACACATGAACACATCCAATAATTTACCACCGTTCACACCTGACATGTCTCCTGCTGCCAACTGTAACCAAGTGCATCTACGAGGTGACAAGATACCATCATTTCATAGTCAAGCTAGTTCATATCTTTTTCTCCAGTCACATCCAAAGCTGCTTTCAGAACCCTGCTGTTTGCTCAGTGGGTCTTAACTCAACCCTTTCGTCAGATTTGTGACCTGACAACTTAGCTATCACTGTAATAGACCTCTGAAGTCCCACAATGCACTGCTCTCTGGCAACAGGAATTCCAAACTTAGATTTAGACTTGAATAGAGAAGAAACCATTGTGCAACTAAAAGTCAGTATGATTGAAGTGCTGACCTGAACTCCTCCATGTTGTTGATGTAACTTGTAGGAAACGGATTCCGCCGCAGCTCTGCAGTAACCGCATCCGGTTGCAAAGGGAACTCTATAGCAGCTTCTTCGGAGGGGTTTTTCAGATTCATATAAATACAGTTTAGCCAATGAAATGGTCAGCGCCGACTTCCTGAAATACTTTGCATTTCAATTCCGCACCATTTTTAAGATCTCTGCTTACTGTCCGTAAACGGAAATATTCTTGTTTACAACCAAGAGGCTGAAAATCTGCATGTTGCCAATACAGCTTATGTGTGAATTGCATCTTAGGGCACTTTCACACTAGCATTTTTCTTTTTCGGTATTGAGGGACGTCACAGGGGCTCAATACCAGAAAAAAACTGATCCGTTTTATCCTAATGCATTCTGTACATATGATAAGCGGTGCACATACATAATACAGACAAGTGCACTAAGCATGAACAGGACGAGTTACAGACTGGTACAGGAGGAGAGAGGGCCCTGCCCGTGAGGGCTTACAATCTACATGGTATGGGAGAAGGACACAGTAGGTGCGGGTGAAGCTGGTCATGGCGGTATAGAGGCAGCGGGGTCACTGGTTGTAGGCTTGTCTGAAGAGGTGGGTTTTCAGGTTTCTTTTGAAGGATTCCACTGTCGGTGAGAGTCTGATATGTTGGGGTAGCGAGTTCCAGAGTATGGGGGATGCACGGGAGAAATCTTGGAGTCGATTGTGGGAAGAGGCGATAAGAGGAGAGGAGAGAAGGAGGTCTTGTGAGGATCGGAGAGTGCGTGTGGGAGTGTATCGGGAAAGTAGCTCAGAGATGTAGGGAGGGGACAGGTTATGGACGGCCTTGTATGTATTTGTTAGTACTTTGAAGTGAATTCGTTGGGCAATGGGGAGCCGGTGAAGGGATTGGCAGAGGGGAGAGGCAGAGGAATAATAGGGTGAGAGGTGGATTAGTCGGGCATCAGAGTTGAGGATAGATTGGAGGGGTGCGAGAGTGCTAGATGGAAGGCCACAGAGGAGAGTATTGCAGTAGTCTAGGTGGGAGATGATGAGGGCATGTACAAGCATTTTCGCAGATTCAAAGTTAAGGAAAGCGCTGATGCGGGAGATGTCTTTGAGTTGGAGGCGGCAGGTGGTGGAAAGGGCTTGGATGTGCGGTCGGAAGGAAAGTGCAGAATCAAAGGTCACTCCAAGGCAGCGGACTTGGTTGACCGGGGAGAGTGTGCAGCCTTTGATAGTGATAGATAGGTCTGCTGAGGGGGTTGAACAAGATGGGGGAAAGATGATGAATTCTGTCTTATCCATGTTGAGTTTAAGAAAGCGAGAGGCGAAGAAGGATGATATAGAAGATAGACATTGTGGGATTCGTGATAGTAAGGTGGTGATGTCTGGATCAGAAAGGTAGATCTGTGTGTCATCAGCATAAGAGTGATACTGAAAGCCATGGGACTCTATGAGCTGTCCCAGGCCAAAAGTGTAGATAGAGAAGAGCAGGGGTCCTAGGACAGAGCCTTGCGGGACATCAACAGAGAGGGAATGAGACGAGGAGGTGGTGCGAGAGTGGGAGACGCTAAATGTACGGTCTGTGAGGTATGATGTGATCCAGAAGATGGCCAGGTCCGTGATGCCAAGAGATGAGAGAGTTTATAACAGAAGGGAGTGGTCAACAGTGTCGAAGGCAGAGGACAGGTCAAGGAGAAGGGGGATAGAGTATTGTTTCTTGGTTTTGGCTGTCAGTAGGTCATTGGTGACTTTGGTAAGGGCAGTCTCGGTCGAGTGGTGGGGTCGGAAGCCAGATTGTAGCCGGTCAAAGAGGGAGCAGGAGGAGAGGTGGGAGGACAGTTCTGAATGGACATGTTGTTCAAGTAGCTTTGAGGCATATGGAAGAAGTGATATGGGGCGATAACTGGACAAGGAAGATGGGTCAAGTGAAGGCTTTTTGAGGATGGGTGTAATGGTAGCATGTTTAAAAGCAGAGGGGAAGACACCAGAGGTTAGTGATAGGTTGAAGAGATGAGTTAGGGCTGGGATAAACACTGTGGTGAGGTTAGGGATGAGGTGGGATGGGATTAGGTCAAGTGCACAGGTGGTCAGATGAGATTTGGAGAGTAGAGTGGAGAGTTTTTCTTCTGTAATGGTGGAGAAGCGGGTTTTGGGAGAAGAGGACCGAGCAGTTGTGTAGAGGGTCTGTGGGGACTGTGCAGTAAAGCTTTCTCTGATGTGGACTATCTTTTGTGGACGGAGAAAATACCGCAGCATGCTGAAGTTTTCTCTCCAGCCAAAAATCCTGAACACTTGCGGGAATGCTGCAATGAAATGTATCAATGCCGGATCCGGTACTAAGTGTTCCAGAAAACCGGATCTGCGCATGCGCAGACCTTTAAAAATGAGGAAAAATAAATACCGGATCCGGAAAGATGGATCCGGTATTGCAATGCATTTGTCAGACGGATCCGCATTTGCATCCGTCTCACAAATGCATCCGTTAGCGTCTGGATTGCCGGATCTGGCAGGCAGTTCCGGTGACGGAACTGCCTGCCGGAATCCTCTGCCGCAAGTATGAAAGTAGCCTAATCTAGAAGTTCACAGTGAACGAACCAGCCTGGACTCCAGAGGGATACATTTCACTGATACATTGTAGCAAACTACTAGGACAGGAGAGGAATTTATGCAGCTGCTTAAATTTAGTTTACAGAGCAAAGCCACCTCTCCACCAAGATCTAGTCTCTCCTTTCAAGAATTTGCAAATTGCCTATGTAATACTTCCACTTCACCAGTCGGCAGGACTCAGATGATAACTACTGGGAAGCTTTTAAGCGGTTTCTACATTCTTTGACCTGTAGGACAGCTCAGGGGGGAGGCGGTGCTCAGTTTCTTTAGTACAGGCAGTGGTTCCTTAATTTTACCTTTGGCAGACATATTTGTAAAAAGTTGCTTCCTGTCATCACCACTAGAGGGAGCTCTCTGTGCACCTGTATACAGCCTCCATTGACCTGAGCAGAAGCTTTTCACAGCTCGGCCTCTAGTGGTAGCAACAGGTAGTGAAGGTTTTAACAAGTCTATATACATGGAGTCGAGAAGTAGGGCTCTGTGCTACAGAATCAGAGCCTTTCCAAGTATATTGGAAAAATTCTCCAAATCCTGTACTGCTGATTTCTGAGAAACATGAATTGTGATGGAGGATTCTCTTTAGGGCTCATGCACACGAACGTAAGGGCTCTGTGCTGCAGATTGCAGCGATCCGCAATGTATGGGCACCGGCCGCGTGCACTCCGTGACTTGAATTGGTCCTCAATCTGCAAGATACGGAAAAAGATAGGAAATATCTTATCTTTTGCATTGTGGAGGCATGGTCCCGAAATCCCACGGAAGCGCTTCTGCGGGCCTTTCGATCCGTGCCTCCGCTCAGCAAAAGATAGGATATGTCCTATCTTTTGCCGTATCTTGCAAATCGCAGAGCCATTCAAGTCAATAGGTCTGCATCAGCAGCACGGAGTGCATGCGGCCAGTGCCCGTATATTGTGGACTCACCATTTGCGGTCCACATTACGGGCGTTGAGCCCTCATGTTCGTGGACATAAGCCCTAAGGCCCCTTTCTCACAAGCGAGTTTTCCATGCAGGTGCAATGCAAGAAGTGAACGCATAGCACCCGCACCGAATCCTGACGCATTCATTTTAAGGGGTCTGTGCACATGAGCTTTTTTTTTTTTCACGCATCAATTCTGCGTTGTGTGAGAATCGCAGCACGTTCTATATTCCGTGTTTTTCACGCAGCCCTGGCCCCATAGAAGTGAATGGAGCTTCAGTAAAAAAACGCATTGTATCCGGATGTAACCTGCTTGCAGTCCGAGTGTAAAGCGTTTTTCACTGATGGTTGATCGGAGATGTTGTTTGTAAATCTTCCGGGTTTTTTTCACGTGCGTGAAAAATGCATCAAAACTGATGGCACCCCCGCGGAAAAACTGAAGCATTGAACGTAATCGCAGACAAAACTTACTGAACCTGCTTGCGAAATGGTGCGAGTTTCACTGAACGCACCCAGAGCCAATCCGTATCGTTCGTGCGACTCTGTGTAAGTGCATGAATGTGTCTGTGTAATTAGGGCTGGAGTAGTAAATACGTGAGCGATGTAATTAGACATTGTGCTGCACGTCTCCTGCTCTTTCATCCTGCATCACAATGATAAAATCACAGGTCTGTGCGGTGACAGTGCACATTACAGAAAACCCGGACGAGTTACATTGTTGCTGAAATTCCTATTGTGCTGTTGACGCAGATAAAAGCATATTTTCTGTGAGGAGCGTAATTTATGAGCGGCGGCGGAGTCTGGGGCATCGCTGCATCACAGGCAAATGTGGACTGTATGTGATAATGAGCAGGACAAGAGCTCCAGGCAAGACGTGTGCGACCTACTGAGCAGGATCTCCCTCCGACACATCGTTTCGTCATCTGAGAAGACTGTAGGTTTTTAAGTGTCTGATCGAAGAACATGAAAACAGGGGTGCTGTGCGCCCCTCCATATGGACAGAGCGGTGGTCCGGCATTCTCTAGCAGAGTACAGCCCCCGACTATTTCTAAGGCCTCTTTCACACGGGCGTTGCGGGAAAAGGTGCGGGTGCGTTGCGGGAATATGCACGATTTTTCCGCGCGAGTGCGAAACATTGTAATGCGTTTTGCACTCGTGTGAGAAAAATCGTGCATGTTTGGTACAGAATGCATAGTACGATAGGGCTGGAGGGGTTAAAAAATAAATAAAAAATAATTAAACTCACCTTAATCCACTTGCTCGCGCAGCCCGGCTTCTCTTCTGTCTCCTCCTTTGCTGATTGCAGGAAAAGGACCTGTGGTGACGTCACTCCGGTCATCACATGGTCCATCACATGATCCATCACCATGGTAAAAGATCATGTGATGACTGGAGTAACGTCACCACGGGTCCTTTTCCTGCAATCAGCAAAGGAGGAGATAGAAGAGATGCCGGGCTGCGCGAGCAAGTGGATTAAGGTGAGTTTAATAAAAAAAAAAAATTTTTTTAACCCCTCCAGCGCTATTGTACTATGCATTCTGTATTCCGAATGCTATTATTTTCCCTTATAACCATGTTATAAGGGAAAATAATAATGATCGGGTCTCCCTCCCGATCGTCTCCTAGCAACCGTGCGTGAAAATCGCACCACATCCGCACTTGCTTGCGATTTTCACGCAACCCCATTCATTTCTATGGGGCCTGCGTTACGTGAAAAACGCACAAAGAGGAGCATGCTGCGTTTTTCACGCAACGCACAAGTGATGCGTGAAAATCACCGCTTGTGTGCACAGCCCCATAGAAATGAATGGGTCGGGATTCAGTGCGGGTGCAATGCGTTCAACTCACGCATCGCATCCGCGCGTAATACTCGCCCGTGTGAAAGGGGCCTAAGGGTTCGGTCACACAGTCAGGTTTCTGCATGCAGCTTTGAAAGCCAAGACCAGGAGTGGATTGAAAAAAGATGAGTCTTATCTGCCCCTTAACCACCTCCGGACCGCTGTACGCACAGACGCGTCCTGGAGGTGGTTGTTTCATTCCGAGTGGACGCGCCGGCGCTTCCTCTCGCAAGACGCAAGATTTCGGTCACAGCCGGCCCGCGCATTCGCATCGCGGGCCGGCAAATGTTCGAGGAGAATTGCATCAGCAACCTGCCAGCCAATGATCGTCGCTGGCAGGTTGCTGATTTTTTAAAAATCGAATCACAAGCCATATAACAGATAATATTAGTAAATATGATCTGTTATATGGCTTCTCTGCTTCTCTGCTGGTCCTTTTCGTCGGTTGGATCCAGCACAGGAGCAGACTGAACTGTGAGTACCCACCAAACACTACACCTTAGCCCCAGATCACCCCCCTGCACCCCAATTAACCCTTTGATCGCCCCTGTCAATCACTAGTGAAAGACAAAAAGTGATCAGTGTAAACTGTCACTTTTTTTTTCACTAGTATTGGCTGTTAGGTTTTAGGGATAGTTTAGGCCCCTTGGTTAGGTAGTTAGCGTCAGTTAGCGCCCACCGCACCGCAGTCACTGATTCGCTGATTAGCGTATCGCTAATCAGCATTTGTACTTTTATAGTATCTGTAAGTGATCAGAACTGATCACGGTCAGATCTATAATTGTATTAGTGTCACCTTAGTTCGCCCTCCACCCAAAACGCAGTGTTTGCCCGATCAGGCCTGATCGGTCGCCCACACGTGCGTTCACCCACGCCCGCCCCACCGCAGTGACAAAAAATATATATTTTTTGATCACTGCACATTCACTTTACACGCACTGCGGCGATAAAAAAATTAGTTTTGATATTTTTTATCAACCGCAGCAGCCTCCGGTACTTCGCTAGCCTCCCCTTTGTAAGACAGGTTTGCTTTTTTTCTTGGGTAGTCTCAGGGAATACCCCTAAATTTAGTAGTCCAAAATGTCAAACAGGGGGTATTCTTCTGAAGAGGCCTACAGGATTCTGACCCAGTCGGATGAGGAGTGGGAACCCTCATCTGACGAATCTAGCGGGTCAGAATATGAACCTGTAGAGAGCAGTGGCAGTCTGACCCAAAGTTCGGACGAGGAGGTTGAGGTCCCTGGCAGCACCAGGCGTACCCGGCCCCGTGTCGCTAGACCACAGGTTGTGCAGGATCCGTTTCAAGAGCAGCAGAGTGGGGCTGTCGCTGCCGGATCACGTGGTGAGGCATACACCAGCAGCGCAGCCCATCCTGGACCTAGTACCAGCACTGCCGTACAACATGGTGAAGTAGCGAGCACCAGAAGGGCAGTTGAAGCTGGTACGGTGGCACGTGCAATAGTTACCCCGTCGCAGCCACCGCGCAGACAGGCCCGTAGAGCCCCTAGAGTCCCTGAGGTGCTGGCAAATCCTGATTGGCAGTCACCAACTTCAGCCGCACCTGTAGTTCCCCCTTTCACCGCCCAGTCTGGAGTTCGGGTTGAGACGGCTCAAATCGGTTCGGCCCTGGGATTTTTTGAGCTGTTCTTGACTGCGGAGCTCTTGGACTTAGTCGTGGCAGAGACCAACCAGTATGCCACACAATTTATAACCGCAAACCCGGGAAGCTTTTATGCCCAGCCTTTCCGGTGGAAACCAGTCCAAGTTTCCGAACTTAAAATTTTTCTGGGCCTGACAAAAAAGCATGAATTGCGGTCATATTGGTCCACGAACCCGATTCATCACATGCCCATGTTCTCTGCTGCTATGTCCAGGGCACGATTTGAGGCCATCCTCCGTTTTCTGCATTTTAGCGACAACACCACCTCCCGTCCCAGAGGCCACCCAGCTTTTGACCGGCTCCACAAAATTCGGCCCCTCATAGACCATTTCAACCAGAAATTTGCAGATTTGTATACCCCTGAGCAAAACATCTGCGTAGACGAGTCCCTAATACATTTTACCGGTCGCCTTGGCTTCAAACAATACATCCCAAGCAAGCGTGCCCGGTATGGGGTCAAATTGTATAAGCTCTGTGAAAGTGCCACAGGCTATACCCACAAATTTCGGATCTATGAGGGAAAAGATCAGACCCTGGAGCCGGTCGGTTGCCCTGACTACCTGGGGAGCAGTGGGAAGACAGTCTGGGACTTGGTGTCACCCTTATTCGGCAAGGGGTACCATCTTTATGTGGACAATTTTTACACAAGTGTGGCCCTCTTTAGGCATTTGTTTCTAGAACGGATTTGCGCCTGTGGCACCGCGCGAACTAGTCGCGTGGGCTTCCCCCAACGGCTTGTAGCCACCCGTCTTGCAAGGGGGGAGAGGGCTGCCTTGTGTAACGAAGAACTGCTCGCGGTGAAATGGAGAGACAAGCGTGACGTTTACATGCTCTCCTCCATTCACGCAGACACGACAATCCAAATTGAAAGGGCAACCCGTGTCATTGAAAAGCCCCTCTCAGTCCACGACTATAATGCGCTCATGGGAGGGGTGGACTTCAATGACCAGATGTTGTCTCCGTATTTAGTTTCCCGCAGAACCAGACGCTGGTATAAGAAGGTGTCTGTATATTTAATTCAATTGGCGCTGTACAATAGTTTTGTTCTCTACAGTAAGGCTGGGAGAACAGGATCCTTCCTCAAATTCCAGGAAGAGATCATCGAGAACCTCCTTTACCCAGGAGGTTCCGTGGCCCCATCCACCAGTGTAGTTAGCCGTCTACACGAGCGACATTTCCCCAGTGTCGTTGCTGGTACCTCAACCCAACCGCCACCCCGAAAAAAATGTCGTGTCTGTAGCAGGAGTGGAATAAGGCGTGACACCCGCTATTTCTGTCCTGACTGCCCTGACCACCCTGCCCTATGCTTAGGGGAGTGTTTCCAGAAGTACCACACACAGGTACACCTAGCATAGGGATCACATCTCACAGGACAGGCACACAGGGCTATTAGGGCCCTTTTACTCACAGCTGCTGCAAACCTCTCCTTTCACCTGGGATAAAGTGCATAACGTACTTTGCCACATCTTTGGGCGATTTGCGCTTTGCACATTGTCCCATGGGGAAGGAGAGGTTTGTTCTATAAAGGTAAAAAAAACTAAACAAAAAAAAAATTACCGGTAAGTAAAAAAGTTAAAAAAGTTAAAAAAAAGTTAATATGTTCTGTTCTAAAGTTAATAAATTTATTGCGTTGCGGCCTGGTTTTTTCTTTTTTGTTTTGTTTTTTTTACCTTCTAGGTGGACCAACCGATCGACCAGCTGCAGCACTGATGTGCATTCGGACAGAAGCATTGCGCTGCTGTCAGATTACACGCAAGTCGGTGTATGCGGCGCTGCAAGACGAGATTTCTCCTCTGCAGTAAAAGATACGTTTGCCGAGGCATATGAGCTGAGGAGGTGGCGGTGTTCATATACTTTGGCAAACACTTTGTATATATAAAAAAAAAAATCCCGGCAATGATTTCTTCATCCACATCGATTGATGTGAATGGAGAAATCTGGTTTGCCAGGGCATACGAGCTGAAGTGGGTATGGATGTTGGGCGGAGCTCCTATGTCCTGGCAGACGCCTTTCCCCTCCTTTTTCTTTTTTTGGCAGAGATTTTTTCATCCACATTGATCGATGCGAATGAAGAAATCTGTGCCGTTCATTTTTTATTTCAGCCCAGAGGCTGAACGGAAAAAAAAAATCTCATTACCCGTATGCTCAATATAAGGAGAATAGCAGAAACTCCTAATGCTGGGCATACATGTAATGATTGCGGAGACCCTCAAATGCCAGGGCAGTACAAACACCCCACAAATAACACCATTTTGGAAAGAAGACACCCCAAGGTATTCGCTGAGGGGCATATTGAGTCCATGAAAGATTGAAATTTTTGTCCCAAGTTAGCGGAAAGGGAGACTTTGTGAGAACAAAATCAAAAAAATCAATTTCCGCTAACTTGTGCCAAAAATTTTTTTTTTCTATGAACTCGCCATGCCCCTCATTGAATACCTTGGGGTATCTTCTTTCCAAAATGGGGTCACATGTGGGGTATTTATACTGCCCTGGCATTTTAGGGGCCCCAAAGCGTGAGAAGAAGTCTGGTATCCAAATGTCTAAAAATGCCCTCCTAAAAGGAATTTGGGCACCTTTGCCCACCTAGGCTGCAAAAAATTGTCACACATGTGGTATCTCCGTATTCAGGAGAAGTTGGGGAATATGTTTTGGGGTGTCATTTTACATATACCCATGCTGGGTGAGATAAATATCTTGGTCAAATGCCAACTTTGTATAAAAAAAGGGGAAAAGTTGTCTTTTGCCAAGATATTTCTCTCACCCAGCATGGGTATATGTAAAATGACACCACAAAACACATTCCCCAACTTCTCCTGAATACGGAGATACCACATGTGTGACACTTTTTTGCAGCCTAGGTGGGCAAAGGGGCCCACATTCCAAAGAGCACCTTTAGGATTTCACAGGTCATTTACCTACTTACCACACATGAGGGCCCCTGGAAAATGCCAGGGCAGTATAACTACCCCACAAGTGACCCCATTTTGGAAAGAAGACACCCCAAGGTATTCCGTGAGGGGCATGGCGAGTTCCTAGAATTTTTTATTTTTTGTCACAAGTTAGTGGAAAATGATGATTTTTTTTTTTTTTTTTTTCATACAAAGTCTCATATTCCACTAACTTGTGACAAAAAATAAAAACTTCCATGAACTCACTATGCCCATCAGCGAATACCTTGGGGTCTCTTCTTTCCAAAATGGGGTCACTTGTGGGGTAGTTATACTGCCCTGGCATTCTGGGGGCCCAAATGTGTGGTAAGGAGTTTGAAATCAAATTCTGTAAAAAATGACCGGTGAAATCCGAAAGGTGCTCTTTGTAATATGGGCCCCTTTGCCCACCTAGGCTGCAAAAAAGTGTCACACATCTGGTATCTCCGTACTCAGGAGAAGTTGGGGAATGTGTTTTGGGGTGTCATTTTACATATACCCATGCTGGGTGAGAGAAATATCTTGGCAAAAGACAACTTTTCCCATTTTTTTTATACAAAGTTGGCATTTGACCAAGATATTTATCTCACCCAGCATGGGTATATGTAAAAAGACACCCCAAAACACATTCCTCAACTTCTCCTGAATACAGAAATACCAGATGTGTGACACTTTTTTGCAGCCTAGGTGGGCAAAGGGGCCCATATTCCAAAGAGCACCTTTCGGATTTCACTAGTAATTTTTTACAGAATTTGATTTCAAACTCCTTACCACACATTTGGGCCCCTAGAATGCCAGGGCAGTATAACTACCCCACAAGTGACCCCATTTTGGAAAGAAGACACCCCAAGGTATTCCGTGAGGGGCATGGCGAGTTCCTAGAATAATAATCATCATTTTCCGCTAACTTGTGACAAAAAATAAAAAGTTCTATGAACTCACTATGCCCATCAGCGAATACCTTAGGGTGTGTACTTTCCGAAATGGGGTCATTTGTGGGGTGTTTGTACTGTCTGGCCATTGTAGAACCTCAGGAAACATGACAGGTGCTCAGAAAGTCAGAGCTGCTTCAAAAAGCGGAAATTCACATTTTTGTACCATAGTTTGTAAACGCTATAACTTTTACCCAAACCATTTTTTTTTTTTACCCAAACATTTTTTTTTTATCAAAGACATGTAGAACATTAAATTTAGAGCAAAATTTATATATGGATGTCGTTTTTTTTGCAAAATTTTACAACTGAAAGTGAAAAATGTCATTTTTTTGCAAAAAAATCGTTAAATTTCGATTAATAACAAAAAAAGTAAAAATGTCAGCAGCAATGAAATACCACCAAATGAAAGCTCTATTAGTGAGAAGAAAAGGAGGTAAAATTCATTTGGGTGGTAAGTTGCATGACCGAGCAATAAATGGTGAAAGTAGTGTAGGTCAGAAGTGTAAAAAGTGGCCTGGTCTTTCAGGGTGTTTAAGCACTGGGGGCTGAGGTGGTTAATACTTTTTTTTTCTTTGATGATCCGCTCCGGATTTAGTTGACCGTGTGGCCGTACCCTAACAGGTTCGTAGAGGTGAATGGAGCAGCAAGGTGCAGGCTTCAATCACATGGTAGGACAGAGGACCAGCGCTCAGTGGCGGTCGCCTATCCTGTGGATATAGGATACGTTTAAATCTTGGGACAATACCTTTAATCATCATTTTATGGTAATGTTACTAGATTTACAAATAATGTGCTTTAGGCCTCTTTCACACAACCATTTTTTTTTCCCGTTTACAGGCCGTGTTTTGCGTTCCGTATACGGTCCGTATACGGAACCATTCATTTCAATGGTTCCGCAAAAAAAACTGAATGTACTCCGTATGCATTGCGTTGAAAGATAGAACATGTTCTATTATTGCCCGCAAATCACGTTCCGTGGTTCCATTCAAGTCAATGGGTCCGCAAAAAAAAGGAACACATACGGAAATGCATCCGTATGTCTTCCGTATCCGTTCTGTTTTTGCGGAACCATCTATTGAAAATTTTATGCCCAGCCCAATTTTTCCTATGTAATTACTGTATACTGTATATGCCATACGGAAAAACGGAACAGAAACACAAAGGAAACAAAAAACGGAACAAGGGATCCATGAAAAACGGACCGCAAAACACTGAAAAAGACATACAGTCCTGTGAAAGAGGCCTAAGGCCTCTTTCACACGGGCTTTGCGGGAGCGTTGCGGGAACATGCGCAATTTTTCTGCGCGAGTGCAAAACATTGTAATGCGTTTTGCACTCGCGTGAGAAAAATCATGCATGTTTGGTACCCAAACCCGAACTTCTTCACAGAAGTTCGGGCTTGGGATCGGAGTTCTGTAGATTGTATTATTTCCCCTTATAACATAGTTATAAGGGAAAATAATAGCATTCTGAATACAGAATGCATAGTACAATAGCGCTGGAGGGGTTAAAAAAAAATAATAATAATTTAACTCACCTTAATCCACTTGATCGCGCAGCCTGCATCTCCTTCTGTCTTCTTTTTTGCTGTGTGCAGGAAAAGGACCTGTGGTGACGTCACTCCGGTCATCACATGGTCCATCACATGATCCATCACCATGGTAAAAGATCATGTGGCGGACCATGTGATGACCGGAGTGACGTCACCACAGGTCCTTTTCCTGCACACAGCAAAAAAGAAGACAGAAGGAGATGCCGGCTGCGCGATCAAGTGGATTAAGGTGAGTTAAATTATTTTTTTATTTTTTTTAACCCCTCCAGCGCTATTGTACTATGCATTCTGTATTCAGAATGCTATTATTTTCCCTTATAACCATGTTATAAGGGGAAATAATAATGATCGGGTCTCCATCCCGATCGTCTCCTAGCAACCGTGCGTGAAAATCGCACCACATCCGCACTTGCTTGCAGATGCTTGCGATTTTCACGCATTTATTTCTATGGGGCCTGCGTTACGTGAAAAACGCACAAAGAGGAGCATGCCGCGATTTTCACGCAACGCACAAGTGATGCGTGAAAATCACCGCTTGTGTGCACAGCCCCATAGAAATGATTGGGTCAGGATTCAGTGCGGGTGCAATGCGTTCAACTCACGCATCGCATCCGCGCGGAATACTCGCCCGTGTGAAAGGGGCCTTAGGCTCCATTCACACATCCATGTGTGTTTTGAGGATCCACGGATCCGCAAAACATGGTCACCGGCAATGTGCGTTCCGCATTTTGCGGACCACACATCGCCAGCACTAATAGAATATGCCTATTCTTGCAGACAAGAATAGGACATGTTCTATTTTTTTCGGGAAAGGAAAAATGCGGACCTGGAAGTGGTCCGCATTTCCGGAGCCGGGCATCACATTGTGCAGCCCCATGAAAATGAATGGGTCCACAATTCCGTTCCGCAAAATGTGGAACGAAATTGCGGACGTGTGAATGGAGCCTTATATGGTTTTCATTTTCTACTCTACTCACATTCAAAGCTGTAAAGACTCCAGACTGATTTCTTTTAAAGGGGTTGTGTCCTCTCACATATGTCACTAGGATCCCACCTCTGGGGCCCACTCCTATCTGTAGAACAGGGCCCCTCATGTGTGGGGTGCCTTCCTATCACTCCTATGGAAGTTCTGAAAATATATACTGAACTCAGGGGGGCCGCGCTTGTGCAGTTCTCTCTCGTTCACTTTGGAGATAGGGATGAGACCCCCGCACCTATCTGACATTGGTGAGATATCGCTAGGATGAGACAACCCCTGTAACTGCACTGATACACTGTAACAAGGAGAGAGCTTTGTGCTGATGGATTGTCTAGAATGGATACATTTGTAGTGAATCCTGTTAAGCCTGTAGATGTAAACAAGAATGTTCTCCTTCACTGACAGCAAGCAGAGATGCTTAAAATAGCAAGGAGCAAAGTATACTAGAAAGTTGCAGAACTTTCCATTGGTCCTGTGATCACATTGATTTTCCTCTGATGGTCACACGTCCTGACAATATATTATATATGCCTCCGGGTTGGCTGCACGTGATCCAATAATAAATGATCACAGGATCTTTACTTCCTCTGCACAGACTTCTCCAGCAGTGAAGATGTTAACAGGAATCCCCCAGTGCAGGTCCTGCATCCAGACAAATCTAGCTGTGAATTCTTAGGAAATTGTCCATGACAAACATGCAGAACCCACCCTGAGACTTTCTCCCCCCTGTCACTCACAGTCATGCAGCCTTTAACCCATTCACAGGCCCATGCTATATAAATACCAAGATCTATGCTTGCTGTCAGTAAATGGAAACATTTCTGTTTATGTCCACAGTTAAAAACCCATTCTGAATGAATGCTTATCACAGCTGAGAGTTTGTTAAAGTTGCTTAAACGCTCCACTAAATACTTAGGCCTCCTTCACACAAATGATATGGATTGTGACGGCAGGATCAACCCTATTAAACCAAGCGTACTGCCTGGTAGGGCAGATCCTGCAGAGGTCTCAAGCACGCGACCGCGGAAGGTCCGTGCCCATATTGCAGCCTGCAAACAGCGGGTCCACAATAGACGGGCAGTGGCCATGTGTGCACCGTATCATGGATGCAGAACCATTCACTTGGATGCGTCCGCAATCCGGAAGACACGGCGCAGTGCGGAATAGAGGCACGGATCGGAATCACTAGGGAGGGCTGCTCTGGGTTTTCTGTTTGTGCATGTACTGTTTGGATGTGCGTTGCCGCAACCCTCTGTGTCGCGCCCTTTCATTTGCATACAGAGGAAGGGCTCATTCACGCGAACGTGTGATGCCCGTTCCCGTATTGCGGACCGCATTTTCGGATCCGCAATACACTTGCCACCATTCCGTGGCCATTCCGCATCACGGATGCGGACCCATTCATTTCAATGGGTCCGCAAATCCGGAGATGCGGAACGGTGCGGAACAGAAGAACGTAACGGAACACTACGGTAGCACTACGGAGTGCTTTCTGGGGTTCCGTTCTGTGCTTCTGCACCGCAAAAAGATAGAACATGCTCTATCTTTTTGCGGAACGGAAGGATTGCGGACTCATTCAAGTGAATGGGTCTGCAATCCCCATGCGCCTGCCCCACGGACGGTGCCCGCTCATTGCGGACCGCAATTTGCGGTCCACAGCACGGGCACGGGCTTCACACATTCGTGTAAATGAGCCCTAACACTCAGCAATGCCACAACGACTTTTCACAAGGCAGGAATCATCTTAATCAACAGGATCAACCCTGCCAGACAGTCTGAGTGGTTTAATAGGGTTGATCCTGTGGATAGGCGCTCTTAAAACAGCACAAATCTCTCTCTCTTGTCTTGTTACAATGTATCGGTGCAGGTAAAATGTGTCAGACTGGATACAATTGTAGCAAAAATATAAAACAAGTTAAATAAATACAGTTTGGGGAAGCTTTCAGCTTCAGTGTGAAAATAAAAAATTGCACTGAGTGGACGGGCTCTTCCTAGTGTGATGTCACTCCTGTACTGTGTGCTCTCAGCCAATCAGATGCCTCTCCTACATCAGCTTGCAGTCTCATGGACACAGAAGAAGAGGAGCTGCAGCTGCATCCCCCTCCTCCCTCTCTTCTATGTACCGTTTTACACTAGATGGATTTTTCGGAGCCTGAGGAAGGCTGTGAATATTTACAGATATCCTGCGGGCAGGGAAGGGCACTACAGGCCGCTGGCAGGTGAGGAAGATGCCCCTGTTCGGGTTGAGGGCCATTCACATCAGTTTGCTATTGTCCTCTTTCAGTCAATTCATAAGCAAAATGGAACTGGCTACAGGGAATACTTCTGTCACGGGAATTATGTAACAGCACGGTGATTAAAATAAAGGCTCGTCAGTGGTTACTGTCATTTAAAGGGGAAATCCAGCCTTCGCAACAAGTTACAAATAGGAGGTGATATGATGGCGGACGACCAGACCTTGTAGTGAGTATGGAGATCGCATCCTGTGCTGAACGTATCCTGGCCCCTGAAAGGCTACAAAATGGTCCATTAAAGGGGTATTCTGCTTGTTTCAAGTTTTTCCCTTATCCACAGCATGTGCGACCGGCTGTTCCGTTCATTTCAGGGGGGCTGCGGAGGGTATGGGGCCCCCATTCTCATAATCTGTGGGGGTCCCAGCAGTAGGACCCTCAACGATCTAATTGTTATCCCTTATTCTGTGGACTTGAAACGAGTGGAATACACCTGTAAGGGGTCCGAAATGGTTTCTAATGAATAAGTAAACTGGGAAGCACTGGTGACAAAACTACATCCCCCCCCCGCCCCCCGCCCCCAGCGATGGCACCCTCAATCAGAACCATAGGAGATGCTGCATCTTCAGGCCGAGACCGCTCCCTCCTTTAAGGGCTCGTTCACACGACCGTTGGTGTCCCGTTCCCGGATTGCGGACCGCATTTGCGGATCCGCAATACACGGGCACCGTTCCGTGTCCATTCCGCATCACGGATGCGGACCGACCTTTTCACTTCAATGGGTCCGCAAATCCAGAGACGCGGAACGGAAGCACAGAACGAAACACTACAGAAGCACTACGGAGTGCTTCCTGGGATTCCGTTCCGTGCCTCCGCACCGCAAAAAGATAGAACATGCTCTATCTTTTTGCGGAACGGAGGGATCGCGGACCCATTCAAGTGAATGGGTCCACGATCCCCATGCAGCTGCCCCGCGGAGACGGTGCCCGTGCATTGCAGACCACAATTTGCGGTCCACAACACGGGCTTCACACCTTTGTGCGAATGAGCCCTTAGGCAAAGTTTCCGCAACTATGCGACTTTTATGATGGTTCATCCCCTTGCCCTTAGGCAGCAGTAAAAAAAAAGAGACATTTCTACCTTAAAACGTCACCAACTTTATGTCCTTGACTCTTGAGTCATCTGTTTCTCTTGACTTTTCGAAACTTTTACGCCTTTTATTAGCCTCATGTGAACGACAACCAATATTTCGGACGTCACAGCCGCCATGGAGGTGGTCACCCAGCTTTCCCAGACTTCTGAACAGTCAACCTCGCTAATTATACACTAATAGACCAAGGAAACCTGGGTGACAACCCTCGTGAGGTTTATAGTGGTGGAAATATCGGTTGTCAGTTAACTTTTTTCAGACTCCATAATGGCAAATGCATTTGTTGATGGAGTCGCGGACCGCGCTCTACAGATCTCCCAGCTCATTGACAACCACCGTGAGAGCTGTAACGGTGGAAATATTGGTTGTCAGCTCAATTTCCTAGACTCCCATGGGGCAAATCTTATTACTTATGGCGTCACAGACCCTGCACTTCTATATCCCGACCTACCAACACAGAGTTGTCTAGGAAATACGGGTGACAACCCTTGTGAGAGCTGCAATGGCAGGAATACTGGTTGTCAGCTCGGCTTCCTCAATGGCAAACCTGTTCATTTATGGAGTCTAGGACAGCAGGGTGACAACCACGGCGAGAGCTATAGCCGTGGGGATATTGGTTGTCAACTAGCTTTCCCAGATTATTTAGGGCAGGCATGCTCAACCTGCGGCCCTCCAGCTGTTGCAAAACTACAACTCCCAGCATGCCCGAGCAGCCTACAGCTATCAGCTTACAGCAGGGCATTGTGGGAGTTGTAGTTTTGCAACAGCTGGAGCGCCGCAGGTTGAGCATGCCCGGTTTAGGGAGTAGCGGAGTCCGCACTACGATATCCCTTCCAGAATTTATCTAGAAAATCTACGCGACAACCGTTTGGACAATGGGAGTGTTGGTTGTCAGACTCCCCAATGACAAACCCATTTATTTAGGGAGTAGCAGTACCCTGCCCCACCAAAGAAGTGGGAGGGTGGGATAGCTGGTTGACAACCTCGAAGAGTTGCAATATTGGGAATACTGGTTGTCAGACAGCTGGGTGAAGAAAAGCTAGAGCTCGGGAACAGGTCGGGGGTCTCAGGGTCCCCATACTTTCATCTTAGAGGGGACTGTTGGACTCCTATGCAAGCGTCGGGTATCATGGAGCGGGAGAGGGGAATACTTGCTCCTGTCATCAGAGGATAGTAGGGGAGGGAAGGACGGGGAAGGGGGGAGTCTGTGACTGTCAGTGCAGAGAGGGGAATTTAAAGAGGTGGAGAGTCACAATCAGGCAGCATCAGAGGAGCTGGCGGCAGGAGAGCGCAGAGTTGTGTGTGTGACAGCTCCAAAGAGCCACAAACTTATAGACAGTTAGGGATGAGAAGCGTGGAAGGGGGGCCACAAGGCTCAGGGGCCAGGGATCCCAAGGAGAAGATCGGGAAGAGAAGCCTAAGATAGAAGACACCGCCTGAGGAATACAAGGAAGGGGCGATCAGGACTGGAGAATGAACTGCGGGCACCGCTGATCCCTACCCTGCTGTCCGCGGAGGAGGAAGAGGCGACACATCCCTGCGAGGTCTCCTCCAGCCAGAAAACTTCTCCCCCCTGCAAAAGAAAGATGAACCTTGGAGACATTGCGTTACACCTCAATGAAATTAGGAAGCAGGGAAGAGAGCGGTAAAGGGTGACGGGCAGACGCCGGACAGAGCAGCACCATGGCACCCTGGCACCTTCCTGGCATCTTCTTCACCATCCTGCTGGGACTGCTGCTCTCCATGCAGAGGTAAATCCTGTCTAACCCAATATATGGAGTGATACAGATGTAGCAGGGCTGAGTTTGTCATGTAACTAACTCTCCGGGGGGCCGTCGACTCTCCGTGTTAGCTGCAGTCCTATGTAAGACATGAGTCACTGAGCTCAGCTTCCTCTGGCCCTGCTTAGTGACAGATGAACCTGAAAACGGTTAAGGGCGTCTTCGCACCCGGCGGATTTTGTGGCAGAAAATTCTGCGACTGAAAATCGGTTCCATTTCATTGGAATGGGGCAGCGAGCGCACGGATTTCTGCCAGGACCCATCAAGGTGAATGGAATTGATTTTCAGTCGCAGAATTTCCTGCCACAAAATCTGCCGCGTGCGAAGGTAGCAGATTTACCTGCAGTCCTATGTAAAAGTGCAGACGGCACAGTGGGCAATCACTAGAAGTCTCTCGGCTCTGCTTCAGGAAAGACATGAGTTTGTCAATAGCTTTTTTTGCATTGCTTGGGCACCATGAAGACATTAAGTAGATCTACCTGCAGTCCCATGTAAATTTATCAACAGCACAATGTAACATTATCACACATCAGTCAGCTCAGCAACATTTGGCTCTGCTAGATGTAGCAGAGCTGAATTTATTTCATTGGGGCATCTTTGACTGTGAGTTGGTTGACTAGTCGCCCCATGTCAAAGTCGACATAGCTCAAGGTGACATGGTCGTCAGTCACTCAGCTCTGCTGCATCCGGCTCTGCAGAGTAACTGAAGTGTAGTCAAGCTGAGTTTGTTATTTAAGCCTGTGGGTTGCATCATTTTGCAGTTCCGTAAACGGAGCTCAGCTCTGCTACATCCGGCCAATGTTGCAAACATATAGAAAGGTACAGCAAACCCCTAGGAATGGTTAAAGCTGCCACATAGAAAACGTGATGACGAGTCAGTGGATAACTATGGGGGGCATGGTGGCAATATAGTGGGGGTCCGGTATCAATTATGCGTCGTCTTAATTTCCCAACATGGCGGCACCAGTTACCCATACTGAAATGTCCTACTACATGAGTGCTTGTGGTCATCACTACCGGTGAAATATTCCACAAGCGCTCCGATATTGAATTGCAAATCCACTTCTGGACATATAGGGCTCATGCACACGACCTTATGTATTTTGCAGTCCACAAAAAACGGATTCTCAAAAAATACGGATGACGTCCGTGTGCATTTCGTGTTTTGCGGAATGGAACAGCCGGCCCCTAATAGAACAGTCCTATCCTTGTCCGTAATGCGGACAATAATAAGACATGTTCTATTTTTTGGCGGAACAGATATATGGACATGCGGAAACGGAATGCACGTGAAGTAACTTCCATTTTTTTGCGGACCCATTGAAATGAATGGTTCTTCATACAGTCCGCGAAAAAATAAAAACGGAACGGACACGGAAAGAAAATACGTTTGTGTGCATGAGCCCATGAGGGGAAATGATTTAGCATGGTTGCATTGATTCCCTTTTTTAAATCAATTAACCCTTTGTATTCCAAGCACTGGCAAATGAATTGTGAAATCGGCGAATCGGGCGGATTGTTGAGTTCATCTCTGTTATAATAGTCTCCATTTTGATTCGCTGATCTAAGCCCCTTCAGTGTCCCCGGCATCAAAGCCTCGCAGATACCTTGCCGGATCCAAACCACTAATTGTCCACATGTCTTGATGGTGGGAAAGAATGTCGTGTAATTCCGCTCCTCTGCTTCTATCGCCGCCTATACGGTGAGATACAATGTAACGGTCACCATTCAAACGTGCGTTATTTTGGCAGAATTTTTTTAATTTCTTTTTTTATCTTTTGCATTTGCCTCGACAAAAAAAATATATCAAAAAATTTCAATTTTTGCATAATTTTCTTTTTTGTTTTTGGTTTACATTACAGTGAATGAGGGATGAGATACAAATGTATCAATTCTGTTCTTCTCGTATAAGATGCATTAAAATTTCACTCCGAGCCCAAGGCTGCGGATAATGACCCCTGTATGTTCCCGTATGGTGGGGCGGGGGCAGGGAGATGCGATCTGACCGCGCGCCACTTTGGAGTAAATACAATTGTATTAGGACAAGTACAGGAAAGTCAAGAGAAAGGGAGGAATTGGACGCCTTTTCTGTGGAATTGCCAACTTAACCGTTTCCTCGCCAGCTGCGCTCCGATCGACCCAATTATTCTAGGCGTCAAAAATTGTATTAAGCTGTTCCATAGCGATATCTGTTTCGTGGAAAGCTGGGTGAAAAATCTATAATGGCGGCCGTATTGTCTGCCACCCGGCTAAATCTATAGAGGGATCTATTCACTTCACAGGACCGCATCGCTGAGCGCCGTGTCAACCGCTTTGGGAGCTGTAAGGCCTCCGGCACACGAACGTATGCTTCCTGTTGCCGTATTGCGAACCGCATTTGCGGATCCGCATTATACGGGCACCGTTCCGTGTGCATTCCGCATCACGGATGCGGACCCATCCACTTCAATGGGTCCGCAAATCCGGAGATGCGAAAATGGTGCAGAACAGAAGCACGGAACGGGACCCCACGGGAGTATACGGAGTGCTTCCGTCGGGTTTCGTCCCGTACTTCCGTTGTGCAAAAAGATAGAACACGTCCTATCTTTTTGCGGAACTGCCGAATTGCGGACCCATTAAAGTGAATGGGTCCGCGATCCACTGCGTCTGCCCCACGGACGGTGTTCATGCATTGCGGCCCGCAGCACGACCACGGGGCAGGAGGCCTAGGGGTGGCCTGTTCTATCACCCAGCTTTCCTAGATTCCTGAGACTATTTGTCTAGTTTGTAGTGACACATCCCCCACTCTGCAGAACTTAGCAGATTCACTATTCAGGTAACTGGGAAAGCTGGGTGACATCCGATGTGTGTGCTGTAATGGCGAATGTATCGACACTCACTCAGCTTTCTTAGGCTCCTGCATGAGAAACCTTTCCATTTATATTATATGACTGCATCAGTGACGTAGATAGAAATGACTGGGCCCCAAAGCAAATTTTTGAACGGGGCCCCCCCAGCAACTTCTTCGCCACCTTCCCTCCCATGTTAGTCAGACGAGGCCCGGCAGCCGCTCCGTCCGTTTCCTGCAGTGTCTCTGTATATAATGTCATTGTATAATACTGTAGAGGGGGCCCCGACAAATCTTTCAGTCCTCCTCCTGGGTGGGGCCCTTCTGAGTTCAGGCCCCAAAGCAGCCGCTTCCCCTATAGCTACGCCCCTGGACTACATAACTTAGCAGATTCCCTATTCAGGAAACTGGGAAAGCTGGGTGACAACCCCTGTGTGTGCTGTAATGGCGAATGTATCGACACCCAGCTTTCTTAGGCTCCTGCACGAGACATCGGTCTTGTTGTGCCGCGATCCCTTTCCTACTTCCCTATGACTCCATCATTTAGAATCTTCGCCCTTCAGGAACCTGAGAAAGCTGGGTGACAACCCCTGTGTGCTGAGATGACAAATCTATTGACAACCACCCAGCTCTCCAAGGCTCCGATATGAGAAGGCAGCAATGCTTGCCATTCAGGAGACTGAGAAAGCTGGATGACAATGGCTGCAATGACAACTGTATGGACAGTCACCCAGCTTTCCTGTGATCCTGCCTGGGATATGCATCAGCACTACATTCCCCACTCACATAAAATGCATTCCTAAGCAGAGCAGGAAACACGGGAATAGTTCCGGCGCTCCGGTAAAAATGAATTCCTCAAATCATAGTAGAAAAATATTAAAACCACTGTCGCTTACGCGTTTCGGCCGTACGAGCCTTTCCTCCGAGCACACCTAAGCAGGCCGGGGGCGTACAATCTTGGCGACAACCCCAGTGCAAGATGGCAAGGTAGCGATATCGGTTGTCACCCAGCTTTCCTAGGAACATACAGTACATAATGAAGAGTCCACTGCACTGTATAGGGAGGACCTTTGACCTTTAGCCGCTGACGACAGGTTCCCAGCTCTGGTTGCCCTTAGTCAAGCAAAACCTATAATATACAGTTCCAGGTAATGAATTATGGGTAATGTGGAAGATCTGGTCGCACCGGGCACCCAGTCAATTACTGCGGGTTGTAAAACTGTCACCCTGTAATATACAACCCCAGACCGCCAGCCAAAACCAGTTTCCTCGGTCACCTCTTGGTTTCTAGGATGGTCCCGAGACACTAAATCACTGAAAACCCATCCCCACCTGATATGTCTCACAGCTGAGGGTTTGTTACAATTGCACCCAGTCTCCACAAGAAAGCATGCTATAGAAAAGCAGCGGAAAGTTTGTTACAATGTATCAACCTGGAGTGCAGACGGCTCAGCTCACAAAGGGTTGTAGCAAACCCTCAGCTGTGTGATGGAGTTTAAGAACAAGGCTCCAATTCACTGGCAGCAAGCAGAGAACGTGAAATTGGAAAATAATTGAATTACAAAGTATCTTATAGGAAGTTACAGCACTTTATATCATATAGGAAGATACTAGAGTATTATATTACAGTATGTGCGACCATTAGTCCTACACAGATGGTCACCCAGCTTTCCTAGACATCTGCAGAGGATGACGGGTGACTGCCCAATCAGAAGTTTAGTATAACCAGGGGGCGACCCCCTGCAGATGCAGTAATGGTAGCCAGATTCACACCCCCTCCCCCAAATTCCTGATCACTGGGATCTGAGATGAGTCCATATCGTGTGGATTTATTGTATTCTCGTGCGGTGCAGGGCTCATGCACACGACCGTATGGCTTTTTCAGTGTTTTGTGGTCCGTTTTTAATGGATCCGTTTTTTGTTTCAGTAGTGTTTCCGGTTCCGTTCCGTTTTTCTATATGGCATATACAGTATACAGTAATTACATAGAAAAAAATGGGCTGGGCGTAACATTTCCAATAGATGGTTCCGCAAAAACAGAACGGATACGGAAGACACACGGATGCATTTCCATTGACTTGAATGGAGCCACGGAATGCCACGGAATGTGATTTGCGGGCAATAATAGGACATGTTCTATCTTTGAACGGACCGGAAATCCGGAAACAGAATGCACGCGGAGACACCAGGTTTTTTTGCTGATCCATTGAAATGAATGGTTCAATATAAAACGTTTGTGTGCATGAGCCCTTATATAGCGCTGACATATTCTGCAGCGTTTTACAGACTGACTGTCTCCAATGGAGCTCACAATCTAAGTTCCCTATCAGTCCCTGGCAGTGCAGTTATGTATTATATGGCGGTATTTTGCTGCCATTGTATGACACTGTTATTTAGCTTTGCATAGTGAGACATTTTGGCACAGTACGGCACCCTTAGGTGTTCACCATATATAGTACTACTATGTAAGGTCTATACTGCAGTAATATCTGGGCACTATATACAGTAATCCTTAGGCTCTGTCACTGCCATGTGTTCACTGTGTACCTGTATAGTAGTATTATATAGGCACCATGTGGCACTATTTTATAGAAATTACATAGCAATGTTATATTTGTACAGTATAGGTATTTTGTTCAGTGCATGGTGCCATTATATAGACACTGTATGGGATTTTGTCTTGCACTGCCATGTGTCCACTATGTAGCAGTATTATAGGGGCACTATATGAGGCAGTATATGGTAGTGTTATGTTTGTACAGTATTGGTACTGCTATGCATTCACGCGCTGTTAGGCCTCCTGCACACGGACGTTTTTTTTCCCCGTTAAGGCTCCATTCACACGTCCGCAAAATGGGTCCGCATCCTTTCCGCAATTTTGCGGAAAGGGTGCGGACCCATTCATTCTCTATGGGGACGGAATGGATGCGGACAGCACACAGTGTGCTGTCTGCAGCCACAATTGCGGAGCGCGGCCCCTATTTTGGGTCCGCAGCTCCACAAAAAGATAGACCATGTCCTATTCTTGTCCGCAGCTTGCGGACAAGAATAGGCATTTCTATGGGGGTGACGGGCTGGTGTGTTGCGGACCCGCAATTTGCGGGTCCGCAACACACCACGGACGTGTGAATGTAGCCTTACTGGCCGTTTTTTGCGTTCCGTATACGGTCCATATACGGAACCATTCATTTCAATGGTTCCGCAAAAAAAACGGAATGTACTCTGTATGCATTCCGTTTCCGTATTTCCGTTTTTCCGTTCCGTTTTAACATAGAACATGTCCTATTATTGCCCGCAAATCACGTTCAGTGGCTCCATTCAAGTCAATGGGTCCGCAAAAAAAATGGAACACATACGGAAATGCATCCGTATGTCTTCCGTTTCCGTTCCGTTTTTTGCTGCACCATCTATTGAAAATGTTATTCCCAGCCCAATTTTATCTATGTAATTACTGTATACTGTATATGCCATACGGAAAAACGGAACGGAAAAACGGAACAGAAACAGAAACACAACGGAAACAAAAAACGGAACAACGGCTCCGTGAAAAACGGACCGCAAAACACTGAAAAACCCATACGGTCGTGTGCAATAGGCCTTATCTAGAGAGTATGAGATTTTATGTGGACATTGTATGTCATTGCTACGTTTTCACTATTACAGTATGTAAGCACTTTATAGCGGTATTATAAGGACGCCACATGGAACTATTGTGGCACTTAGGAGCAGTGCTATGTTTGTATAGTATACAGTAGGTACTGCTATGTGCTCACTGCATGGTGCTATTATTATATAGACACTATATGCAATTTTATTTGGGCATTGTCTGACTTTGTTACATGTTCACTATTTGCTGTTGTGAGCTCTGGTATTATCATGCGTGATGCTATTACCTAGGCATGGTATGGGTTTATGTAGACATTGTATGGCACTGTTATGGGCTCACTCATATTAGGTGAGCCCTGTAGAGTAGCGCTTGATGGGCACCAAATGGATCTATATTGCAGGCACTATATGGCGGTGTTATATTGCAGTACAGAGACTGCTATGTGTTCACTGCATGGTGGGTGTATATATATATATATATATTGCTTGGCACTGTTATGCTATTATGTGAGCACTGTATACTAGTATGATATTGGACTATTTTGTCAAGCACTATAATACGGTAGCGTTATGCTAGCACTACTGCGTCTTCACTGTCATCCAGGCACTGTTATTGGACACAATTAGGCCTCTTTCACATGACCGTTTTTTTCCGTTTACAGGACGTTTTTTGCATTCTGTATACGGAATCATTCATTTCAATGGTTCCACAAAAAAAACAGAATGTACTCCCTATGCATTCCATTTTCTATATTTCCGTTTTTCCGTTCCATTGAAAGATAGAACATGTCCTGTTTGCCCGCAAATCACGTTCTGTGGCTCCATTCAAGTCAATGGGTCCGCCAAAAAAAAAACGG
Source organism: Bufo bufo (assembly GCF_905171765.1). NCBI lineage: Eukaryota > Metazoa > Chordata > Amphibia > Anura > Bufonidae > Bufo > Bufo bufo. The sequence goes on along the minus strand of NC_053395.1, from coordinate 221,868,750 downwards.
AACACATATCGAAATGCATCCGTATGTCCATATATCCGTTTTTGCGGAACCATCTATTGAAAATGTTATGCCCAGCCCAATTTTTTCTATTTAATTACTGTATGGGTCATACAGAAAAACGGAACAGAAACAGAAACGTAACGGAAACAAAAAACGGAACAACGGATCCGTGAAAAAAAGGACTGAAAAACACTGAAAAAGCCAAATGGTCGTGTGAAAGAGGCCTTATGGCCCGTGCTGTGGACCGCAAATTGCCGTCTGCAATACACGGGCACCTTCCGTGGGGCAGGCACATGGGGATCGCAGACCCATTTACTTGAATGGGTCCGCGATCCCTCCGTTTTGCAAAAAGATAGAGCATGTTCTATCTTTTTGCGTTGCGGAGGCACGGAACGGAACCCCAGAAAGCACTCCGGAGTGCTTCCGTAGTGTTCCGTTCCGTGCTTCCGTTCCGCACCTCTGGATTTGCGGACCCATTGAAACGAATGGGTCCGCATCCGTGATGCGAAATGACAACGAAACGGTGTCCGTGTATTGCGGATCTGCAAATGCGGTCCGCAATACGGGAACTGGACACCAACGGTCGTGTGAACGAGCCCTAACTCATTACTCTCCTCTTTCTGGAGCAGCGATTCCACTGACCTCGGTCCGGCGTTGGATACGGCCGTACGTTATCTCAGATTAGAGACATTTGTAGAGTAATGAAAGTGAAACTCTGACAAAGGAGCGCCGGCTCTTTAAGACACATGGAAGCAGCTGCAGGTCGGAAATTCCTTTTTAAATAAATGAAAGATTTTTGCTAAACAAAATATTTTGTCTCACACATGAATAGCAGACAAAAACAGCCGGGACCCTAGTAAGGACTCGTGTCTATGGGGGGAGGGGCGGGCACTTCGAAGAAAACAGCCACATGGAGAAGGTTGTCACGTCAGGTCACAATGGTATTTACTAGCGTGAGTCAGAACAGGTGAGTACCAGGCGGGGTCCTCCAGATATAATGAGCCCCAATGCAGCGCTAAGAGGTGGGACATTGGGGTATAAAATGATCTATGGTCCCATCTGATTCACAGGCCACAAAGTCTGTGTTTACTGTGCTAAAATAATACGGACATACGGTGCCCACGTAATAGCACCATACAGTGCCCACGTAATAGCACCATACAGTGCCCACGTAATAGCACCATACAGTGCCCACGTAATAGCACCATACAGTGCCCACGTAATAGCACCATACAGTGCCCACGTAATAGCACCATACAGTGCCCACGTAATAGCACCGTACAGTGCCCACGTAAAAGCACCATACAGTGCCCACGTAATAGCACCATACAGTGCCCACGTAATAGCACCATAAAATGAACACATACTGACATATAGTGCCCACAAAAGAGCACCCTATAATGAATACATATTAATGCCATATAGTATGCCCTTGTATGAGTCTATTATATGGGCAATATATGGCGCTATTATGTGTTCATTGCATGGTGATATTATGTGGGCACTATCATTGAATGCTCACTGTATGGTGGTACTATGTGGGCACTATATGACCCTATTATGAATTTGCACCTTACCATGAACACATAATAGCACAATACAGCGAGCATATAACGATGCCTAAACCGAGGCCCAATACTTCTGAATAGGTTCTGGGAATCAGTGTTTCGGGGCGCCCAATAATCCAGAAAAGTCAATAGACACTTGTCCCATGGGTGTCAGACTATTGGTTCTTTCCCCGCAGAATTCTAGGAAATCTGACAACTCCTGTGGGAACTCTACTGGTGGCCATACTGGTTGTCGCCCGGTCCCAGAGACAGCTGCAGCTAAGAGATACAGTAGCTGAATACTTCTCCAGTGTACCCCTCCCCCCCCCTCCCCAATTCTAGGGTAATAGCCCTCATCACACAATGTAACACGATGATACTTTGTATCAAAGGATGGCATTCTGTATTGTGGCACCTGTGCCATGCAGCAGTTGGGGAAAGTTGGCAAGGTGACAGCGGATGGGACAGGCAGGGAAGGATGGAGCAAAGCTATAGGGGGGGCAGACGTCTGAGGCGAAGGCTACTTTCACGTTAGCGTTTTTTATTTTTTGCGTATCCGTCATAGATCTGCAAAAACGCTTCCGTTACAATAATATAACCGCATGAACGGATCCGGTTGTATTATGTCTTCTATAGCCGTGACGGATCCGTTCAGATAATACAAACGTCTGCATCCGTTCAGAACGGATCCGTTTGTATTATCTGTAACATAGCCAAAACGGATCCGTCATGAACTCCATTGAAAGTCAATGGAGGACGGATCCGTTTTCTATTGTGCCAGATTGTGTCAGAGAAAAACTGATCCGTCCCCGTTGACTTACATTGTGCGCCAGGACCGATCCGTCTTGCTCCGCACCAAATCGCGGACAGAAGAACGCTGCTTGCAGTGTTTTTCTGTCCGCGACGGGGACGCAGCCAAACGGAACGGGATGCATTCTGGTGACTCCGTTTCGTTCAGTTCAGTTTTGTCCCTATTGATAATGAAATGGGGACAAAACTGAAGCGTTTTCTTCCGCTATTGAGACACTGGGACGGATCTCGATAGCGGAATTGAAAACGCTAATGTGAGAGTAGCCCAATGCTCCAAATGTGTCCCCCTCCAAAAAAAACAGAAAGAGAAATAAGTACTTTTAATTAACCTTGTACAACCCTCCAGCAGTAAAAGGGTTAAACAGGGGGGTCAAGCAATTAAAACTGGTTTTGGAGAAGGCTGCGCAGGAACGTCACCCACTTCAAAGTGGAGCTCGTGGACCACAGACCCCGGGGCTCCCCCTCTCCACGTGCTCGGGGCTCACAATGGAAATGTGAACTCGTGGCCCGTGGTGAGGGGCGAGGGGACGGCGAAAGCGTCCATAAACTATGTCACAAGTAAATTGCGGACGGGAAATGTATCAGGGACTCGGCTTTGATCAGGGGAACACAGGACGTGGAGGATCACCGGCTATTTTTGGCTGGATTCTTCTTTCATCTGCTGGGGGAACGGCCTTGCTTTGATCTAAGGGCCATGAATACAATAAAGCAGCGAGCCAGGCCGGGGGTCCCGTGTACCCCTGTAAGCTGAGAGCGCTGCTCCTGGGGCAGGCTGCAGCCAGGTGTGAAGTGCAGAGGATTTAAGGTCAAGTGCGAGTCCTCCCAACGTGCACGCTTGCTGGGCTGTAACTCCCACAGAAGTGAATAGAGCTTGCTGGAACTTGTAGTTCCACACAGCTGGGTTGTCGGAGGGTGCTGACCCTGCTGTGCAGTCAGTGTCCTGCAGATCCTTAGGTACCTGATAGGAAAAGTGTCACACAGGATTAGATACAAACACACCTGATAGGGTTAGATACATCTATTACAGTATCACATATGATAAACATAGATACACTGACTGATCAGTATCACACCTGATAGGCTTAGATACAGTCAGGTCCATTAATATTGGGACATCGACACAATTCTAACATTTCTGGCTCTATACACCACCACAATGGATTTGAAGTGAAACGAACAAGATGTTCTTTACCTGCAGACTGTCAGCTGTAATTTGAGGTATTTACATCCAAATCAGGTGAACGGTGCAGGAATTACAACAGTTTGCATATGTGCCTCCCACTTGTTAAGGGACCAAAAGTAATGGGACAGAATAATAATCATAAATCAAACTTTCACTTTTTAATACTTGGTTGCAAATCCTTTGCAGTCAATTACAGCCTGCAGTCTGGAACGCATAGACATCACCAGACGCTGGGTTTCATCCCTGGTGATGCTCTGCCAGGCCTCTACTGCAACTGTCTTCAGTTCCTGCTTGTTCTTGGGGCATTTTCCCTTCAGTTTTGTCTTCAGCAAGTGAAATGCTCAATCGGATTCAGGTCCGGTGATTGACTCGGCCATTGCAGAACATTCCACTTCTTTCCCTTAAATAACTCTTTGGTTGCTTTTGCAGTATGCTTTGGGTCATTGTCCATCTACACTGTGAAGCGCCGTCCAATGAGTTCTGAAGCATTTGGCTGAATATGAGCAGATATTATTGCCCGAAACACTTCAGAATTCATCCTGCTGCTTTTGTCAGCAGTCACATCATCAATAAATACAAGACAACCAGTTCCATTGGCAGCCATACATGCCCACGCCATGACACTACCACCACCATGCTTCACTGATGATGTGGTAAGCTTAGGATCATGAGCAGTTCCTTTCCTTCTCCATACTCTTCTCTTCCCATCACTCTGGTACAAGTTGATCTTGGTCTCATCTGTCCATAGGATGTTGTTCCAGAACTGTGAAGGCTTTTTTAGATGTCGTTTGGCAAACTCTAATCTGGCCTTCCTGTGTTTGAGGCTCACCAATGGTTTCCATCTTGTGGTGAACCCTCTGTATTCACTCTGGTGAAGTCTTCTCTTGATTGTTGACTTTGACACACCTACACCTACCTCCTGGAGAGTGTTCTTGATCTGGCCAACTGTTGTGAAGGGCGTTTTCTTCACCAGGGAAAGAATTCTTCGGTCATCCACCACAGTTGTTTTCCGGGGTCTTCCGGGTCTTTTGGTGTTGCTGAGCTCACCGGTGCGTTCCTTCTTTTTAAGAATGTTCCAAACAGTTGTTTTGGCCAGGCCTAATGTTTTTGCTATCTCTCTGATGGGTTTGTTGTGTTTTTTCAGCCTAATGATGGCTTCACTGATAGTGACAGCTCTTTGGATCTCATCTTGAGAGTTGACAGCAACAGATTCCAAATGCAGATAGCAGACTGGAAATGACCTCTGGACCTTTTATCTGCTCATTGTAAGTGGGATAATGAGGGAATAACACACACCTGGCCATGGAACAGCCGAGAAGACAATTGTCCCATTACTTTTGGTCCCTTAACAAGTGGGAGGCACATATGCAAACTGCTGTAATTCCTGCACCGTTCACCTGATTTGGATGTAAATACCCTCAAATTAAAGCTGGCAGTCTGCAGGTAAAGCACATCTTGTTCGTTTCATTTCAAATCCATTGTGGCGGTGTATAGAGCCAAAAATTTTAGAATTGTGTCGGTGTCCCAATATTTATGGACCTGGCTGTACATCTATTACAGTATCATATATGGTGTCACATAATAGGCTTAGATACATCTATTACAGTATCACATATGATAAACATAGATACACTGGCTGATAAGTCAGTATCACACATTAGAGTCTTAGATATATTCCTTACAGTATCATATCTGGTGTCACATGATAGGCTTAGATACACTGGCCCAACAGTCAGTATCCCACATGATACACTTAGGTATACTTATCCAGCAGCACAATATCACATATGATTGGCTTAGATACACCAGAATCATACACAGTAGGTTTAGATACACTGTTGCAGTATCACATATGACAGATACACCAGCTGACCAGAAGGATCACACATGATAGGCTTAGATACACTGGATCAATAAACAGTATCATACATGATAAACTCAGATACAACACTCAGCAGACAGTATCATGCATGATAGAATTAGATACACAGGTGATCCAACAGTATCATACATGATATGCTTAGACACTCTGTATCGTATTATTATTATTATTATTATTTATTATTAAAGCGCCATTCATTCCATAGCGCTGTACATATGATAAGCGGTGCACATACATAATACAGACAATTGTACTAATCATAAACAAGACAAGTTACAAACTGGTACAGAAGGAGAGAGGGCGATGCCCGTGAGGGCTTACAATCTACATGGTATGGGTGAAGGACACAGTAGGTGCGGGTGAAGCTGGTCATGGCGGTATAGAGGCAGCGGGGTCACTGGTTGTAGGCTTGTCTGAAGAGGTGGGTTTTCAGGTTTCTTTTGAAGGATTCCACTGTCGGTGAGAGTCTGATATGTTGGGGCAGCGAGTTCCAGAGTGTGGGGGATGCGCGGGAGAAATCTTGGAGTCGATTGTGAGAAGAGGCAATAAGAGGAGAGGAGAGAAGGAGGTCTTGTGAGGATCGGAGAGTGCGTGTGGGGATGTATCTGGAAAGTAGCTCCGAGATGTAGGGAGGCGACAGGTTATGGACGGCCTTGTATGTATTTGTTAGTACTTTGAAGTGAATTCGCTGGGCTGGATTAGTCGGGCAGCAGAGCTGAGGATAGATTGGAGGGGTGCGAGACTGCTAGATGGAAGGCCACAGAGGAGAGTGTTGCAGTAGTCCAGGCGGGAGATGATGAGGGCATGTACAAGCATTTTCGCAGATTCAAAGTTAAGGAAAGCGCGGATGCAGGAGATGTTTTTGAGTTGGAGACGGCAGGTGGTGGAAAGTGCTTGGATGTGCGGTCGGAAGGAAAGGGCAGAATCCAAGGTCACTCCAAGGCAGCGGACTTGGTTGACCAGGGATAGTGTGCAGCCATTGATCATGATAGATAGGTCTGTTGGGGGGGTTGAACAAGATGGGGGAAAGATTATGAATTCTGTCTTATCCATGTTAAGTTTTAGAAAGCGAGAGGCGAAGAAGGATGATATAGAAGATAGACATTGTGGGATTCTTGATAGTAAGGATCGTATCAGTAGACAGTATCACACATGATAGGCTGAGATACACTGTATCTGTAGACAACATTACACATCACAGGCTGAGATACATTGTATTAGGCAGTACGATACATTATAAGATTAGATACACTGTATCAGTAGATAGTGTCACACATCATGGGCTTAGATACATTGTATCAACAGAATGTATCACACATCATAGGCTGAGTTACATAGTATCAGTAGGCAGTATGATACATGATAGGATGAGATACACTGTATCAATAAAGAGCATCACACATCATAGGCTCAGATACATCAAATATGGCGGGCTCAGCAGTACAGTATGACATAGCATAAGCTTACATACAATGGATAAGTATCCCACATGATTGTGATTTGACTCCTGGGCTGTGATCCTTTCCCTGATCTCGTATCCTTCTTATTCGCTATTCAGGAGCCCGGGAAAGCTGGGTGACAACACCTGGAAGCTGAATGTGCGGCCAGAGTAGTTGTCAGCCACTACCCTGTGACTGGAGAGGAGCGGACGTGCGGGGGAACGCTTCACACGGTCAATTAGCAACAGAGACATTCATAATTATCCGCTAATGCTGCCATTTTTTGGAATTTTGATGGGAATATTTTCGGAAATTGTCAGGATCTACAGATCTGTCACCGACAACCTGAAAAAAATATTTGAGCTATTGAATTCTGAGTGGCGATTGTCCGGGGGGCATACCTCCGCTGCCTTCCCCCAGCACCTGCACCTTCTCACCGCAATATGTCGAACACCCGTCAACCACGAAAATCCCGTCTGAAGGAGACGTAATTATTTTAATGGCGCGGAGGCAGCACTTGAGCAGAGCACACCTTGGGGCTTGTGTAGATAAAAGCCAGAGATGTCTGCACAGCGTCAGGCAGGGACAGGTAAAGGAGCAAGATTGATATGAAACTGACGAGACATTCTGGGTGAGTAGGAGCTCAGATCAGGGCCGCCGAAGTGAAGACACGACGCGTTTCATGTGACCGCATTCAGGTCCCTGGATCTCCTCATTTGTTCAGCCATCAATAGTGACTTGCACACAATGACTCGATTCTTACCACCAGGTGTTTGTGCTTAATACTGTCAGGTGAGACGGGCGTGCTTACCGCCGCGGCCTGTCAATCAGAGGGCGGCTCAGCGCAGCTATATAAACATAATCTGGGCCGTATTCCTAACCCGCCCCTCTTGCGTTTTTTTTGTTTTTTTTTTCAGATCACTGACCAATGAGATTCTGGGTCTGAAGATACCGCCGGAGCCGGTGCTGAACGCCAACACGGTGTGCCTGACGTTACCGGGCTTGACTCGTCGCCAGATGGATGTCTGTATGCGGCATCCAGATGTGGCGGCGTCGGCCATACAGGGAATACAGATCGCCATCCACGAGTGCCAGCACCAGTTCCTGGATCACCGATGGAATTGTTCCAGCCTGGAGACCAAGAACAAAATTCCGTATGAGAGCGCCGTGTTCAGCCGAGGTGAGCGCAACACGTTTTTACCATACCATAAGGCCGAGGTGACGCTGTGCAGTTCACGCTTCTGCAACGGTCTTCCATGGTCCCTGTTTGTTGCTTGGAAGTTGCAGGAAGGCGCAATGTTACCTCAATGGAGGGAGGGGGTCTACGAAACGCTGGGGTGGAGAACAGCTACATGAGCATCTCTCTGGAGGATCTAGCGGTATGTGGAAGGCCCATTGATTTCATTGCACTTTCTATTGCAATGCCCAATTTCCCCTGCGGAGGTGCTGTAGGGGAATTGCATAGTTGCTGACAACCCCTTTAAGGTACGGAATGTACAGTATTCAGATAACGTGGGTGATATCCTCTGTTGGAGCGATACTGGCAGCCATGTTCTTTTCACAGAGCGGCGGTCCTGCTTTCTTTCTCTGACTCTTTCTATTTAGGAATCTGGGAAAGCTGAGTGACGACCACTATGGAAGCCGCAGGAGCAGAGGAGCAGTTATAGGGGGGCAGAGTTTGTATTTGCATGAGGCCTGGTATATGGGGGCCCAATGGCTCCTCTTCCAGCTATGAAGACACCAGTGTTATAATGGCACATGGCAGGTGGGAGCCCTGTTAGAGATCTTGCATTGTGGCCCCCGGAGCTTCACATCACACCCCAGATCATGAGCGTTCATGGATGGACACAGGGTGAGGTGGCCGGGTCAGGACATCCTGTGTCTCCAGCATTCGAAGGGACGATCTGACTCCTGTCCACAAAGATGTCTGCCAGCAGATCAAGACCGCAGGTCGCTCCCTCGTGTCGCGTGTAACCCCGGGGATGACCCGGACCCCCCCCCCCCCCAATATGCAGCATAGTTTTCTGCTTATTAGCAGAGATGATTCATCTACAAGACAAGTCTGTGCCAGGGGTAATGGAGACCAAAGGAGCGGAGACCCAAAACACACTGACAGGAACCGCACAAGAGGAGGGCAGATCACACAAGGGGTTCACATACTTTCTGACTCTAGTGGGGCTCAAACATTTCACTGCTGCCAGTATCATGCTATGGCTTATCACTTCTAATGTAACTAATGACTGTGCAGTGCCCCAATGTAATAGCCCTGTGCCCCGAGTGTCAGTGTCATTATCCTGTGCCCCGAGTGTCAGTGTCATTATCCTGTACCCCAAGTGTCAGTGTCATTATCCTGTACCCCAAGTGTCAGTGTCATTATCCTGTACCCCAAGTGTCAGTGTCATTATCCTGTACCCCAGTGTCAGTGTCATTATCCTGTACCCCCAGTGTCAGTGTCATTATCCTGTACCCCAAGTGTCAGTGTCATTATCCTGTGCCCCGAGTGTCAGTGTCATTATCCTGTACCCCAAGTGTCAGCGTCATTATCCTGTACCCCAAGTGTCAGTGTCATTATCCTGTACCCCAAGTGTCAGTGTCATTATCCTGTACCCCGAGTGTCAGTGTCATTATCCTGTACCCCGAGTGTCAGTGTCATTATCCTGTACCCCGAGTGTCAGTGTCATTATCCTGTCCCCCAAGTGTCAGTGTCATTATCCTGTACCCCAAGTGTCAGTGTCATTATCCTGTACCCCGAGTGTCAGTGTCATTATCCTGTACCCCGAGTGTCAGTGTCATTATCCTGTACCCCGAGTGTCAGTGTCATTATCCTGTCCCCCAAGTGTCAGTGTCATTTCCTGTACCCCGAGTGTCAGTGTCATTATCCTGTACCCCAAGTGTCAGTGTCATTATCCTGTACCCCAAGTGTCAGTGTCATTATCCTGTACCCCAAGTGTCAGTGTCATTATCCTGTACCCCAAGTGTCAGTGTCATTATCCTGTACCCCAAGTGTCAGCGTGTCACTATCCTGTACCCCAAGTGTCAGTGTCATTATCCTGTACCCCAAGTATCAGTGTCATTATCCTGTACCCCAAGTGTCAGTGTCATTATCCTGTACCCCAAGTATCAGTGTCATTATCCTGTACCCCAAGTGTCAGCCTTTCACTATCCTGTACCCCAAGTGTCAGTGTCATTATCCTGTACCCCAAGTATCAGTGTCATTATCCTGTACCCCAAGTGTCAGTGTCATTATCCTGTACCCCAAGTGTCAGCATCATTATCCTGTACCCCAAATGTCAGCGTCATCATCCTGTACCCCAAGTATCAGCGTCATCATCCTGTACCCCAAGTGTCAGTGTCATTATCCTGTACCCCAAGTGTCAGTGTCATTATCCTGTACCCCAAGTGTCAGTGTCATTATCCTGTACCCCAAGTGTCAGTGTCATTATCCTGTACCCCCAGTGTCAGTGTCATTATCCTGTACCCCAAGTGTCAGTGTCATTATCCTGTACCCCAAGTGTCAGTGTCATTATCCTGTACCCCAAGTGTCAGCGTCCTTATCCTGTACCCCAAGTGTCAGTGTCATTATCCTGTACCCCCAGTGTCAGTGTCATTATCCTGTACCCCAAGTGTCAGTGTTATTATCCTGTACCCCAAGTGTCAGTGTCATTATCCTGTACCCCAAGTGTCAGCGTGTCACTATCCTGTACCCCAAGTGACAGTGTCATTATCCTGTACCCCAAGTGTCAGTGTCATTATCCTGTACCCCAAGTATCAGTGTCATTATCCTGTACCCCAAGTGTCAGTGTCATTATCCTGTACCCCAAGTGTCAGCGTCATTATCCTGTACCCCAAATGTCAGCGTCATCATCCTGTACCCCAAGTGTCAGCGTCATCATCCTGTACCCCAAGTGTCAGTGTCATTATCCTGTACCCGAAGTGTCAGTGTCATTATCCTGTACCCCAAGTGTCAGCGTCATTATCCTGTAATCCAAATGTCAGCGTCATTATCCTGTACCCCAAGTGTCAGTGTCATTATCCTGTACCCCAAGTGTCAGTGTCATTATCCTGTACCCCCAGTGTCAGTGTCATTATCCTGTACCCCAAGTGTCAGTGTCATTATCCTGTACCCCAAGTGTCAGTGTCATTATCCTGTACCCCGAGTGTCAGTGTCATTATCCGGTCCCCCAAGTGTCAGCGTCCTTATCCTGTACCCCCAGTGTCAGTGTCATTATCCTGTACCCCCAGTGTCAGTGTCATTATCCTGTACCCCAAGTGTCAGTGTTAATATTCTGTACCCCACAATTATTTGCTGTTATTCACATTGTGATTTGTGTGCTCCTTTGACAGTTGTATAAATATGAGCGCTGCTCTGGAGGACTCCCTTCTTTCTGGATGTTAGTCTTTGGCGTCTCAGTTTTCCTGCCAAGTTGTTGGGCTTCTAACGCCTCTGTTTTATAGCTTCTGTAAATCAGCCACTTTCCAGTTACAAAGTGCAGCACAATGAGCTTCCGACGTGGAAAGTTTTACACTTTGGCGACTCCATAAAAGTTGTTTTACAAATTAAAGTGGGCGCTCAGTTCACGAGAGGGCGACAGCGGCTGCAATGACTTCATATTATTTCAATTGTCCTCAAAACATCTGAAATTAATCGAATCCACCAGACCCTAAAGTGTGACTCTGTAATTGATCACATCTCCTACCCTACCCTCTCCTGAAATACTCTGTGCTGCTGGGGTCTCTGCTTCTTCTACCCTATAACATAAGAGCAGTACACTCCTTTCTTACATCCCTGGTGGTCTAGATCACTGAAGGGATTAATGTCTGTAATCTGAAAGGGTTAATAACTTAATATCTGTATGACTGGTGATCTAGGACAGGAAGGAGTTGATTTCAATACTTTTGACGGTCTATGATGGTAAAGGTTTTAGAGTTAGCATCCCTGGTGATTTTGGACAATGAAATGGTTAACGTCAATCTTCAGTGGTCTAGGACAAAGAAGAAGTTCGGATATCTGGTTATCTAAGGCAGTGAAGGGGTTATTGTAAGGATGCCATGTGGTCTAGAGAAATGAAGAAGTTAATGTCACTATACATGGTGGTCTAGGGCAGTGAAGGGGTTAAAATATGCATCCTAGGTGTTCTAGAGTGATGAAAGGGTTAAAGTAAGGATCTCTGTTGGGCTAGGGCAGTGGAGGTGTTAATGTCGCTATACCTGGTGGTCTAGGGCAGTGAAGGGGTTAAAATGTGCATCCTAGGTGTTCTAGAGTGGTGAAAGGGTTAAAGTAAGGATCTCTGGTGGGCTAGGGCAGTGGAGGTGTTAATGTCGCTATACCTGGTGATCCAGGACAGTGAAGAAGTTAATGTCGTTATAACTGGTGGTCTAGGACAGAAAGGGGGTTAGTTCCAGTATCGCTGGTGCAGGGCAACGGAAGGGTTAATCCTGCCTACCTGGACTGGAGTGGTTACACGCCCCTCCAGGCTCCAGCTTGGGTGACATTGTCAGAACTGAGGTTGTTACAGACACTAAAGGCTATGCTCAGCTATTTGTGTGTCTTTGTACCGGCACAACTTAAGGGCTCATGCACACAAACGTATTTTCTGTCCGGATTTTTTTGCGGACCATATGCGGAACAATTCATTTCAATGGGTCTGTGTGCATTCTGTTTCCGCATGTCCGTTCCGCAAAAAATAGAACATGTCCTATTATTGTCTGCATCACGGACAAGGATAGTACTGTTCTGTTAGGGGCCAGCTGCACACGGACGTCATCCGTATTTTTTGCGGATCTGTTTTTTGCGGACTGCAAAATACATACGGTCGTGTGCATAAGCCTTACTATTACCTTGTAGAGAGTTCTCGGGGTGACCACCACTAAAAGCTCCCAAAGTTGGCAGCGGGCATTGACCTGGAGCTGTAGCCCGATATCCAACCGATGTGTAACAAAACCACAAGAAGAGAAAAACATTACTCGGAGCATCTGCCGTATGTGGAACGAAAAACCGCGTAGTCAGAACTGATGAAGACCTCAGACTGAGGCAGAAACGTGTAGCATCTTATGAACAGAGAATCCAGGTCTTCAGACCTCTTGTAGCCCAACTCCACGTTTCTTCAGTCCACATACAGAAGAAGGTGGGTGGTCCAATCCCGGGAATCCTGAGCCCCCCAACTGTACAGAGGAACCGCAGTACAGCGAGGGTGACGAGGACGATCCTTTTATCTCAGGACAATGGGAGTCCCAAAGGTCGGGACCCATGGACCTTAAGATGATGGGAATACCCCTGAAATTCTCTTCAGACTTTAGGCGGACTTTCCCTTTAAATGTGATCTCTGCTCTCGTCAGATTACTGGGGTGGGGGTCAGGTGTCTGCTCTTGTGAGGAGGTCAGAGGAGGAGAGGTGCAGAGGTGTGAACAGACGCCGTTAGCTTCAGCCGCTGCTCACACTCGGTAATGGCTCCGGGGACGGTGGCTTCGGTACAGAATGTGCCTGTGAGGTCATCTGCCCAAATGAGAAGTGACAAGGGCTCGTCAATATTTCATCCCTTTTTCCCACTTTGGCCCCATCAGCCCAGCGGTGCGTGTGGCTCGCTGCTGAATAATTTGTGGCTCGGATATTTATACACACAAAAGAAAGTAATTCCTTCACGTTCCGTCTATAAGATCGCCTCGTGATCTCAGATGGGGAGGTCCCCGAGACGTGAACACGAGCCCCCCTACCACATGCCATGGCCGCCTCTTCATTACACACAACTCAATGGATTTCCACTGCGTCAAAGCTGCGTTAAGGAAGGTCTCTTTGTGGGATGAAAAGTTCTGCAAATTTCGAATAGACAGTGGGGGTCATTTACTAACATCCCTAACGCCAGTGTTTGGCATAAAAAGCCGCAAGGCCACTTTTTGTGACTTTTTAAATCCCTGTGCGACAATATTTTGTCAAACAGGAGTTTTCACTTGGGAATGGCGGGACTAGGACATACGACTCTGCAGACGCACGCCTCATTATAGATTAGCTGCATCCTCCGCCAGCGAACGGGAAATCAAAGGCTACAATAAAAAGTCTTTGTAAATGACCCCCATCGGGTGTCAATTCTAAACCCTTGCTTGCGGTCAGTGAATGGAAGCATTCTTGTCCACTTCCACTGGCTAAAACTTTGCCTTCACCTAATACTTCAGACGGCTGAGAGTTTGTTACAGTGGTATCCAGTCTAGACAATCTTCTGTGAGCTAAACTGCCAGACAGATACAATGTATCACTGCTTCAAACAAACGTTTTTTGTGTTCCGTATACGGTCCGTTTTTTGAGGTCCATATACGGAACCGTGCATTTCAATGGTTCCGCAAAAAAAATGGAATGTACTCCGTATGCATTCCGTCTCCATATTTCCGTTTTTCCGTTCCATTCAAAGATAGAACATGTCCTATTATTGCCCGCAAATCACATTCCGTGGCTCTATTCAAGTCAATGGAAAAAAAAGGAACACATACGGAATGTACTCCGTGTGTCTTTCGTATCCGTTCCGTTTTTGCCGAACCATCTATTGAAAATAAAGGGGGTCAGTCAGCACATCCCAAAGCGCAGGGGCACGTTGCTATGGCTGAGAACAAGACTGTTAAACAAAACAAGCAATGCAACAGCTCACTGCAGAACAAATAAAGTACAAAATTGCATCATAATTGCAAATGCTGAACTAATAAGTTAGAGATGCTTGGCAAATCGTTTTTTACAAAATAATTTGAGCCCGTCTGCCGCACGTCAAGGCGATCTCTAGTTAGACGGGTTCCTAACACTAAATATACCTGTTATGTGCCATAGCGGCTACCATATAATTCAGAAAGTGCAGGTTCCACTTACATGCTGGGCCCGTCTGAATTTCTGTCATTTTCGGTGCCAAAATGGCCTCCATTATATCCAGGGAAAGCAGTTACCAGCATGCACGCCGGGCCCACTCCACACCAACCCTGGCGCCACATGGTCACCAAGGACTGCAATGAGAGTCCACACACTGACCCCCTTTTTTTTCTCTGCAGTTCGTGCTGGAGGTGTGGCTGCCTCCCCAGTCGTGCACTCCTGACCAGCTCGTCTGTCCCACAGGTTGATTTTAATTAGTGTTAGTATATAGCTTGGCCCGCTCCCCCTCACTCACTGAAGCCATCTGGCACCAGGAGAGGGATAGTGTGTGGATTCTCATTGCAGTCCTTGGAGACCATGTGGCGCCAGGGGTGGTGTGGAGTGGGCCCGACGTGCATGCTGGTAACTGCTTTCCCTGGCTATAATGGAGGCCATTTTGGCACCGAAAATGACAGAAATTCAGGCGGATCCAGCATGTAAGTGGAACCTGCACTTTCTGAATTATATGATAGCCGTCATGGCACATAACAGGTATATTTAGTGTTAGGAACCCGTCTAACTAGAGATCGCCTTGACGTGCGGCAGATGGGCTCAAATAATTTTGTACAAAATGATTTGCCAAGCATCTCTAACTTATTAGTTCAACATTTGCAATTCTGATGCAATTTTGTACTTTATTTGGTTTGCAGTGAGCTGTTGCATTGCATGTTTTGTTTAACAATCTATTGAAAATGTTATGCCCAGCCCGATTTTTTTCTATGTAATTACTGTATACTGTATATGCCATACAGAAAAACAGAACGGAAAAACGGAATGGAACCGGAAACACTACTGAAACAAAAAACAGGAAAACGAATCCGTTAAAAAACGGCCCGCAAAACACTGAAAAAGCCATACAGTCATGTGAACGAGCCCTAAATGTCACAAAATCAGCACAGGAGGATGGTCTACACTGGATACATTTGTAGAAATCCCTCAGCTGTGAGAAGTAGTTGGTGTGTTCAGTTTTTTATTGGTAACAAGGATATTCGCATTCCATGACAGCAAGCAGAGATCTTGAAAGTATACGTTTTTTGTTATACAAAAAGGGCATGGTGGAGACCGACATGTGTCATCCACATTGCTATTGACACATATTGATACATGAGGTTGAGTCTAGCCAATCCACTACCCTAAACCACCAGAGCAAACATAAACCCCTCTACTATCCTAGACCACCAGGGAATCAAATATTAACTATTCCACTACCCAGAAAACATTAAAGGGGTTTTCCAAGATATTTTTACTGATTGGTGGGAGTTTGACCCCTGCCGACCCGCTCACAGCCTCCTCTAAGCTCACCAAACACAGCGCTGTACATAACCCCTCTACTATCCTAGACCATCAGGGAATCAAATATAAACCCCACTTTCCTAGACCACCATACAGTCTGTTCTAGCGGTCTAGGGGTTAACATTTCCTCCTCTGGTGGCCTAGGGTAGT
The DNA here is from genome assembly GCF_905171765.1 of Bufo bufo. Lineage (NCBI taxonomy): Eukaryota > Metazoa > Chordata > Amphibia > Anura > Bufonidae > Bufo > Bufo bufo. Next base: position 221,852,564 of record NC_053395.1, on the reverse strand, counting down.
GAAGGGGCTGGTCATTCACTATATATTACTACATGGTGTACAATATTGGATACAATACATGACCTTCCATCCGCTCAGACACAGATGTGCAGAAATTCCACAACCTCCTTATTTTCTTTGCACTCCTCGCAACGGTTATTATTATTTTTTGCAGGAGACAGAAGGTGTTTGGATCAACTGCGACAAGTTGGGATACGTGGTTGGTTTTCAGCCGAGGCAGGTTCACTCTCAGTTTAGGTGGAGTTTGGATGGAGGAAGAGGGGGGATGTGTTGGTTGGATAGGGGAGACATGTTCGGGCCGGCAGACCGGGGAAGGATGGCCCTGGCGCTCGCTCCAAACACTTTGCACAGGAAAGTTGGTAAACAGAAGAGTCGATAAAGAGGATTAATGTAAAGAATGTCTCGTAAGGAGCTGCCAAAACCTGAAGAAGAAAAAAAGCGGCCCGTGCTACTGCGCTGGCCGTAAACCGAGGAACGACCACCAGAGTGTATTACGCTCCAGTATCATTATAGGCGTATGAACATCACACAAGATGGAGACGATCTGCTCCGACATGAACGCGGCCCGATAAAATCTGAGGCTCGGCCTGCAGCTGCAGATCTGAGGGAGACGGGCGGCTGACAGCTGTTAATATAACGTCACGGGAAGGAATTTGCAAAGTTATTAACACCTCGGGCACTAATTCAACTATTTACAGAGATCCGTCCCCGTTATTAGCACCCACCCTTGGGGCCCTGGAGGTGCAAGGGAAGATACAGAGGGGCACATTTATCAATAGGACTCAGGCAAAAGGGGAGCAAATTGTATCCAATTTGTTAGAATGTTGCACATGGCAAAATATTAGATGCAACATAGTAGCCATTTTCTCCAATGCAGCTGCATCGTCGGTCCTTGAACGTCCTGGGGTAGGTTAAGTAACTGGGCAGCTCCTGACAGTGGTGAGCGTCTAGGGGTCGGTCCGTCGGGGTCAGATACACTGACGGACGGACAAGCTTTCCAGTAGCAGCAAACTTGATGAGATTGGGAATTCTGACCCACACCCTTGCGTTGAGGATTTTATATCCGCCACATGTCAGTTAAGGGCTCATTCACAGGAACGTATTTTGCGTTCCGTATACGGGCCGTTTTCTGCGTTCCGTATAAGGAACCATTCATTTAAATGGGTCCGCAAAAGATGCGGACAGCACTCTGTGTGCTGTCCGCATCTGTTGCTCCGTTCCGTGGCCCCGCAAAAGTTATGAGTCCTGTCCTATTCTTGTCAGTTTTGCGGACAAGAAAAGGCATTTCTATAATGGGACTCCTGTTCCGTTCCGCAAATTGCGGAAGGCACACGGGCGGCATCCTTTTTTTTGCGGATCCGCAAAAAACGGCACGGTCGCGCGAACGAGCCCTAATTCTGGTAATTTCACCCTTTGCAATGCATGTAACCCGCGCGGACACTGGCACAGACTTTGCTGTGGAAATGCCTCAAAATCCACAGCAGAAAGTCTACTCCACCCTGTGTGGTCATGCCTTAAAGGGGTTGACCCTTCTGGGACGTTGGTAGCTAGGATATACCACCAATGTCAGATAGGTGCAGCGCCCACCTCTGGGACCCACTCTTATCTTCAGAATGGGGTCCACTCTGTGCACACGAGGCATGATCTGCATTTAGCACTGCAGGAGTTTCAAAAATAGCTGAGCTACTTCTCCCGCCTGGTTTCAGGGGACTGCGCAAGCGCTATGTGCTCTCCTTTACTTCGGGGCTCCTTTCTAGAGATGGGAAAGAGTTCCAGAAGTGGGGCCGGCACCTTTCTGACATTGATGGTATATCCATTAAAACTGAGCATGCACATTAGGGGTCATGCACACGAATTCGTGCTGCCCATTACGTGCATTGGGGACCGCTAAATGCAAAGGCACCATCCATGTGCCTGCCACAGGCGGATGCAGACCCATGTTCTATTTTTTTTTTTTGCGGTGCGGAGGCACGGACAGGAAATCGCAATCTGTAGCGCTTCCGTGCCTCCGTTCCGCACCTTCCAGATTGCGAACCTATTCAAGTAAATAAGTCGGCATCCGTAATACGGTGCACAAATGGCTGGTACCCGTATATTGCGGACCCGCTGTTTGTCGGCCGCAATACAGGCATGGAGCTGCTACGGTCATGTGCATGAGCCCCAAGTTCACATCACTGTTATATATAAAGTAAAAAATCCGATCCTGGAAAAAAACGGATCCTGTGCATCAGTTATGCACATTTGGCATCCCTTTGAGCCATTTCCATCTCAGATTCGTTTTTGGATCACGAACAACGGAAAAATAACTATGATGTGAACTCTCCCTTAAGCTACATGCACACGACCGTATGTGTTTAGCCAAGAGCTGTCTAATGGGTATGACCAGCTTTAGGATGGCACCTTAAAAGTTAAGGACTTCTGGATGTGGCTCCTGAGGGCAGATCTCGGGGGCCCGGGCTGAGGTCGCACCTGCGATTGTTTTGTTGCTTGTATGATGTATAAAGCTTAGTTATTGGTGACGTAATATTCTTATAACTGTCACGTATAATGAGAAGTTCAGCAACTTTCCAACAGACTTTGGGTTTCAGTACATCACAATTTTCAAGACCTCTGCTTGCTTTCAGTGAATGGTAACATGTTTTGTTTCAGACCTGACCCTTCTCACAGCTGAGGGTTTGCTACAATTGTGTCCAGAGTACTGATCTCTCTCCCTTTCTTTTCCAGGCTTCAGGGAAAGCGCCTATGCCTACGCCATCGCCGCTGCCGGAGTGGTGCATGCCGTCTCCAACGCTTGCGCCATGGGTAAACTGAAGTCATGCAGCTGTGATGAGAAGAGGAGAGGGGATGAGGAAGCCTTCAGAGCTAAACTTCACAGACTTCAGATGGAAGCCATGAACCGGGGGAAGGGCATGGTGCATGGGGTGATGGAGCACATGCCAGCCGAGGCTCCGGGGCCCCAGGACTCTTGGGAGTGGGGAGGCTGCAGCCCAGACGTGGAGTATGGAGAACGCTTCTCCAGGGACTTCTTGGATTCCCGGGAGCTGTTCAGGGACATTCACGCTCGGATGAGGCTGCACAACAACAGGGTGGGCCGACAGGTGAGTGCATACATGGATGGACGGGGCGAGAAGCAGCACATACTGGGTCATACAGCGGATCTGCACATACACAGTCAGACAGTGCCAGCTGTTCAGAGCCAAGCGGTACCTTGGAACTGAGCCCAAGTTCGGGAAATGGTTTTATACAATACAAATTAATTTATGAAGTTATTACGCGAAGTCTCGCAAGACTTCGTGAAGTAATAACTTTGGCTCATCGGAGCCAATACATTCTAATAATGTACGGAGCGTTCGCTCTGTACAGTATTGAAACAAAGTTTTATCCAAAGTCGATTCGCTCATCCCTAATGTGTGTGTGTGTTTTTATATATATATATATATCTGTATGCAGTAATCTCCAGAGCTCCCTCTAGTGGTGACTGCATATATCTGTATGCAATAATCTCCTGAGCTCCCTCTAGTGGTGGCTGTATATATCTGTATGCAATAATCTCCTGAGCTCCCTCTAGTGGTGGCTGTATATATCTGTATGCAGTAATCTCCAGAGCTCCCTCTAGTGGTGGCTGTATATATCTGTATGCAGTAATCTCCTGAGCGCCCTCTAGTGGTGGCTGTATATATGTGTATGCAGTAATCTCCAGAGCTCCCTCTAGTGGTGGCTGTATATATCTGTATGCAGTAATCTCCTGAGCTCCCTCTAGTGGTGGCTGTATATATCTGTATGTAGTAATCTCCTGAGCTCCCTCTAGTGGTGACTATATATATCTGTATGCAGTAATCTCCTGAGCTCCCTCTAGTGGTGGCTGTATATATCTGTATGCAGTAATCTGCTGAGCTCCCTCTAGTGGTGACTGTATATATCTGTATGTAGTAATCTCCTGAGCTCCCTCTAGTGGTGGCTGTATATATCTGTATGCAGTAATCTCCTGAGCTCCCTCTAGTGGTGGCTATATATATCTGTATGCAGTAATCTCCAGAGCTCCCTCTAGTGGTGGCTGTATATATCTGTATGTAGTAATCTCCTGAGCTCCCTCTAGTGGTGGCTGTATATATCTGTATGCAGTAATCTCCTGAGCTCCCTCTAGTGGTGGCTATATATATCTGTATGCAGTAATCTCCAGAGCTCCCTCTAGTGGTGGCTGTATATATCTGTATGCAGTAATCTCCTGAGCTCCCTCTAGTGGTGGCTGTATATATCTGTATGCAGTAATCTCCAGAGCTCCCTCTAGTGGTGGCTGTATATATCTGTATGTAGTAATCTCCTGAGCTCCCTCTAGTGGTGGCTGCATATATATGTATGTAGTAATCTCCTGAGCTCCCTCTAGTGGTCGCTGTAAATTTCTGTATGTAGTAATCTCCTGAGCTCCCTCTAGTGGTGGCTGTATATATCTGTATGTAGTAATCTCCTGAGCTCCCTCTAGTGGTGGCTGTATATATCTGTATGTAGTAATCTCCTGAGCTCCCTCTAGTGGTGGCTGTATATATCTGTATGTAGTAATCTCCTGAGCTCCCTCTAGTGGTGGCTGTATATATCTGTATGCAGTAATCTCCTGAGCTCCCCCTAGTGGTGGCTGTACATATCTATATGCAGTAATCTCCTGAGCTCCCTCTAGTGGTGGCTGTATATATCTGTATGCAGTAATCTCCTGAGCTCCCTCTAGTGGTGGCTGTATATATCTGTATGCAGTAATCTCCTGAGCTCCCTCTAGTGGTGGCTGTATATATCTGTATGCAGTAATCTCCTGAGCTCCCTCTAGTGGTGGCTGTATATATCTGTATGCAGTAATCTCCTGAGCTCCCTCTAGTGGAGGCTGTATATATCTGTATGTAGTAATCTCCTGGGCCCCCTCTAGTGGTGGATGTATATATCTGTATGCAGTAAGCTCCTGAGCTCCCTCTAGTGGTGGCTGTATATATCTGTATGCAGTAATCTCCTGAGCTCCCTCTAGTGGTGGCTGTATATATCTGTATGCAGTAATCTCCTGAGCTCACTCTAGTGGTGGCTGTATATATCTGTATGTAGTAATCTCCTGAGCTCCCTCTAGTGGTGGCTGTATATATCTGTATGTAGTAATCTCCTGGGCCCCCTCTAGTGGTGGATGTATATATCTGTATGCAGTAAGCTCCTGAGCGCCCTCTAGTGGTGGCTGTATATATCTGTATGCAGTAATCTCCTGAGCTCCCTCTAGTGGTGGCTGTATATATCTGTATGCAGTAATCTCCTGAGCTCCCTCTAGTGGTGGCTGCATATATCAGCATTCTTTTTTTGTATTTGTAGTGTTGTCTGTATAGAGTATAATAGTAGAGGACGGGTTATGCTAGGAGTTGTATTGTTCTATGTAAAGCATATAGTAGAAGTTTAACATGTCATATTCAGTGGTCCGGCCATGTTGGGGATTGTAGTGTTCTAAGTATAGAGTATATAGAATTGCATTATGGTCATGTCCAGTGGCCGGGTCATGTTGGGGGTTGTAGTGTTCTATATATAGAGTATAATAGAATGGTATTATGGTCATGGTGATGCTAAGAGGTGTAGTGCGCTATGTTTGGGTGAATCCTTTCTGTTACCGGCCGTGTATCCCCGAGTCCGGCTGCTGCCTGTATCTGTACCTGCACATTGTTTTGTCTGTGGATAAGTGATCTATCTGATCCCGAGTCTTCTGAGGTTGAGCCGCTGCTGCTGCTCTCATCTTCCTAGCGGTCCCGGCTCTGGCGTTGGGTGGGGAGTATTTGCCTCTGATCTTTGCTCCTCTGTTGTGTTTGATGTTAACGATCATCTTCTGTAATTAGCTGAATCACCTATACGAGCTCCTGTCCTCACCAGCAGCCCCCAGCACACCGGCGCACGGTGGAACATGCCTAGAAGCTGGAGGGAGCGTAGCAGTATGTCCCCATGTGGCAGATACTCTGCAAAATCTGCAGCACATCACAGTAACCGCAAATTGGATGCAATTTTACTATTGCAGTATCCACACTGTAAACCCGCAGCATGTCATTATATGTGAAAGATTTTCACCATAGATTTCACCCTTTTCAATGCAGAGAGGGAAACCAGTAGGACATCCGCTGCAGAATCCAGGGCAAATTTTCATGCAAGGCCTCATGCACACAACCGTATCAGTTTTAGCTGTCCACAAAACACGGAAACCGCCCGTCTGCGTTCTGCAATTTGTGAATCCGCCTGTCCTCCCCTTTGTTAGAAATGCCTATTCTTGTCCCCAAAACTGATGAGGACCGAAACTACGGTCGTGTGAATGAGCCCTGCCAGATTAATTAGTGGATTTGTTGCAGATTCTGCAGTCTACATAATGAAGTCATATGCCTGACAAAGCAATGTTACTATATCCTATGTACAATGTATACAGATCCTATACAGGGCTGGACTAGCCGAGGCGCGGAGGCCCAGAAGATTAACGAGAAATCCATGTTGCGATTTCGGCACGACTATTACACCAAACAGGAGCAGCAACAATCCATCTAAAATGAAGAAGTGCTAAAACTTAAAAGATGGACTTTCTACCATTTTGTGTATAAAGCTCCTGCGTAGACCTATGCGCCCCCATGGCTACAGACCACAAACATAACCACGGTCCTGCTGCCTTTCATGTGTTCCAACAAGCACTTAGGCCTCATGCACACGACCGTATTTTGTTTCCGTGTCCGATCCGTTTTTTTTGCGGATAGAATGCGGACCCATTCATTTCAATGGGTCCGCAAAAAACGCGGACAGCACACCGAGTGCTGTCCGCATCAGTATGTCCGTTCCGTTGCTCCGCAAAAAAAATACTGCATGTCCTATTTTTTTCTAGTTTGCGGACAAGGATAGGCATTATTACTATGGATCCGCAAAAAAAAACGGATACGCAAAAAAAAAAAAAACGGATGCCATACGGGACGTCATCCGTTTTTTTGGCGGATCTGCAATTTGCGGACCACAAAACACATACGGTCGTGTGAATGTAGCCTTACTTAGTGTGTTAGCAAACAGAAGAATGGAATGTGGAAAGCCTGTAACCATGGAGTAACATAGGTCTGTATAGGAACTGTAGACACAAAACGGTAGAACACCTTAGGCCTCTTTCACACTACAGTATGTCCATTTCAGTGTTTTGCGTTCCGTTTTTCACGGATCCGTTGTCCCGTTTTTGGGTTCCGTTGTGTCTCCGTTTCCGTTCAGTATGTCCGCAAAAACCTTTCAGTATGGTTTCCGTATGGTTCCCGTATACGGTCCGTTTTTCACGGATCAAAAACGGAAGCCACCTGTATTTGTGCTCAGCCAAAGTTTGGCAACAAGAAACACATGGCCACAGTGGGCTGGGCCTAGCATTTGTTAATGACGGATCCGCAAAAAACGGATGACATACGGATGACATACGGATGCCTTCCGTATGCATTCCATTTTTTTGCGGACCCATTGACTTTAATGGAGCCACGGACCGTGATTTGCGGACAAACATAGGACATGTTCTATCTTTCCACGGCACGGAAATACTGAAATACTGAAACGGAATGCACACGGAGACACTTCAGTATTTTTTGCTGAACCATTGAAATGAATGGTTCAGTATCTGTTCCGTTTACTGAACTCAAAAAACGTCCAGTATACTGAACGCAAAATACTGTAGTGTGAAAGAGGCCTTAATCACACGTCAGCGTTCGGTCAGTGATTTCCATCAGTGATTTTGAGCTAAAACCAGGTGCGGGACTAGACACAGGACAGCTGCAGATCTCTCCATTATACCTTATGTCTGTGGAGGCTCCAATCCTGGTTTTGGCTCAAAATCACTGATGGAAATCACTGACCAAACACTGACATGTGAATGAGGCTTTAGGGTGAAAAATTGCCACACTGTCAGTTTTTCGTGGCCATTTTGCATCAGTAATGAGTTACAAAAGGCCATTAAAATGGATGTAGTTCATTGGCCTTTTTTTAAATATCAAATGCCCCCCTTAGTGCTCCCAGTATGCACAAAGCTCCTATTAGCCCCCCCCTCCCATTATGAATAATGTACCTCTTAGGCCTCTTTCACACGGGCGAGAGTTCCGTGCGGGTGCAATACGTGAGGTGAACGCATTGAACCCCCACTGAATCTGGAACCATTCACTTTAATGGGGCTGTGCAGATTAGCGTTGATTTTCACGCATCACTTGTGCGTTGCGTGAAAATCGCAGCATGCTCTATATTCTGCGTTTTTCATGCAACGCAGGCCCCATAAAAATGAATGGGGCTGCGTGAAAATCGCAAGCAAGTGCGGATGCGGTGCGATTTTCACGCATCGTTGCTAGGAGATGATGTAAGTAAATTGATAAAAGTCAGTTTACTGTATTATTTCCCCTTATAGCATAGTTATAAGTGCAAATAATAGCATTCTGAATACAGAATGCTTAGTAAAATGTGACTTTAGGGGTTAAAAAATTTCAATTTAATTAACTCACCTCATCCTGTTGTTCGCGCAGCCGGCATCGTCTTCTTTCTTCTTCTTCTTTCAGGACCTGCCAAAGGACTACGGGCGTCAGCGCAGGTCCTGCTGAATGAAGATACAAGATTTCTATCTTCATTCAGCAGGACCTGCGCTGATGTCACCGCGCTCACCACGTGGTCCTTACGTCATCAAAGGTCCTTTGGCAGGTCCTGAAAGAAGAAGAAAGTAGAAGATGCCGGCTGCGCGAACAACAGGATGAGGTGAGTTAATTTTATTTAATTTTTTTTAACCCCTAAAGTCAAATTTTAGTAAGTATTCTGTATTAAGAATGCTATTATTTTCCCTTATAACCATGTTACAGAGCACCAAACCCAAACCCGAACTTCAGTGAAGAAGTCCGGGTTTGGGTCTGGGTACCACAGTCAGTTTTTTATCATGCGCGTTCAAAACACATTGCACCCGCGCGATAAAATCAGAACATCGGAACGCAATCGCAGTCAAAACTGACTGCAATTGCGCACCTACTCGCACGATTTTCCCTGATCGCAGAAGCAATGCATCCAGACCTAATCCGGACACGCTCGTCTGCAAGGGGCCTTAGTGGCACCAAGTATATATAATGCCCCTCTTTGTAGCCCCAGTATATATGATGCCCCTCTTAGTGGCCCAGTATATATATAATGCCCCTCTTAGTGGCACCAGTATATATAATGCCCCTCATAGTGGCCCCAGTATATATAATGCCCCTCTTAGTAGCCCCAGTATGTATAATGCCCCTCTTAGTGGCACAAGTATATATAATGCCCCTCTTAGTGGCACCAGTATATATAATGCCCCTCTTAGTGGCCCCAGTATATATAATGCCCCTCTTAGTAGCCCCAGTATATATAATGCCCCTCTTAGTGGCACCAGTATATATAATGCCCCTCTTAGTAGCCCCAGTATGTATAATGCCCCTCTTAGTGGCCCAGTATATATAATGCCCCTCTTAGTGGCACCAGTATATATAATGCCCCTCTTAGTGGCACCAGTATATATAATGCCCCTCTTAGTGGCCCCAGTATGTATAATGCTCCTCTTAGTGGCCCCAGTATATATAATGCCCCTCTTAGTATCCCCAGTATGTATAATGCCCCTCTTAGTAGCCCCAGTATATATAATGCCCCTCTTAGTGGCCCCAGTATGTATAATGCTCCTCTTAGTGGCCCCAGTATGTATAATGCCCCTCTTAGTGGCCCAGTATATATAATGCCCCTCTTAGTGGCACCAGTATATATAATGCCCCTCTTAGTAGCCCCAGTATATATAATGCCCCTCTTAGTGGCCGCAGTATATATAATGCCCCTCTTAGTGGCCCCAGTATATATAATGCCCCTCTTAGTGTGCATCAGTATATATAATGCCCCTCTTAGTGGCCCCAGTATATATAATGCCCCTCTTAGTGGCCCAGTATATATAATGCCCCTCTTAGTGGCCCCAGTATATCTAATGCCCCTCTTAGTAGCCCCAGTATATATAATGCCCCTCTTAGTGGCCCCAGTATATATAATGCCCCTCTTAGTAGCCCCAGTATGTATAATGCCCCTCTTAGTAGCCCCAGTATATATAATGCCCCTCTTAGTAGCCCCAGTATATATAATGCCCCTCTTAGTAGCCCCAGTATATATAATGCCCCTCTTAGTGTGCATCAGTATATATAATGCCCCTCTTAGTAGCCCCAGTATATATAATGCCCCTCTTAGTGGCCCCAGTATATATAATGCCCCTCTTAGTAGCCCCAGTATATCTAATGCCCCTCTTAGTATCCCCAGTATATATAATGCCCCTCTTAGTAGCCCCAGTATATATAATGCCCCTCTTAGTAGCCCCAGTATATATAATGCCCCTCTTAGTGGCACCAGTATATATAATGCCCCTCTTAGTGGCACCAGTATATATAATGCCCCTCTTAGTGGCATCAGTATATATAATGCCCCTCTTAGTAGCCCCAGTATATATAATGCCCCTCTTAGTAGCCCCAGTATATATAATGCCCCTCTTAGTAGCCCCAGTATATATAATGCCCCTCTTAGTGGCACCAGTATATATAATGCCCCTCTTAGTGGCACCAGTATATATAATGCCCCTCTTAGTGGCATCAGTATATATAATGCCCCTCTTAGTGTGAAGCAATGCATCCAGACCTAATCCGGACACGCTCGTCTGCAAGGGGCCTTAGTGGCACCAAGTATATATAATGCCCCTCTTTGTAGCCCCAGTATATATGATGCCCCTCTTAGTAGCCCCAGTATATATAATGCCCCTCTTAGTAGCCCCAGTATATATAATGCCCCTCTTAGTAGCCCCAGTATATATAATGCCCCTCTTAGTAGCCCCAGTATATATAATGCCCCTCTTAGTAGCCCCAGTATATATAATGCCCCTCTTAGTAGCCCCAGTATATATAATGCCCCTCTTAGTGTGCATCAGTATATATAATGCCCCTCTTAGTAGCCCCAGTATATATAATGCCCCTCTTAGTGGCCCCAGTATATATAATGCCCCTCTTAGTAGCCCCAGTATATATAATGCCCCTCTTAGTAGCCCCAGTATATATAATGCCCCTCTTAGTAGCCCCAGTATATATAATGCCCCTCTTAGTGTGCATCAGTATATATAATGCCCCTCTTAGTGGCACCAGTATATATAATGCCCCTCTTAGTGGCACCAGTATATATAATGCCCCTCTTAGTGTGCATCAGTATATATAATGCCCCTCTTAGTGGCACCAGTATATATAATGCCCCTCTTAGTGTGCATCAGTATATATAATGCCCCTCTTAGTAGCCCCAGTATATATAATGCCCCTCTTAGTAGCCCCAGTATATATAATGCCCCTCTTAGTGGCCCCAGTATATATAATGCCCCTCTTAGTAGCCCCAGTATATATAATGCCCCTCTTAGTAGCCCCAGTATATATAATGCCCCTCTTAGTAGCCCCAGTATATATAATGCCCCTCTTAGTGGCACCAGTATATATAATGCCCCTCTTAGTGTGCATCAGTATATATAATGCCCCTCTTAGTAGCCCCAGTATATATAATGCCCCTCTTAGTGGCCCCAGTATATATAATGCCCCTCTTAGTAGCCCCAGTATATATAATGCCCCTCTTAGTGTGCATCAGTATATATAATGCCCCTCTTAGTGTGCATCAGTATATATAATGCCCCTCTTAGTGGCACCAGTATATATAATGCCCCTCTTAGTGGCACCAGTATATATAATGCCCCTCTTAGTGTGCATCAGTATATATAATGCCCCTCTTAGTGGCACCAGTATATATAATGCCCCTCTTAGTGGCACCAGTATATATAATGCCCCTCTTAGTGTGCATCAGTATAGTCCTGAACCCAAAAAAACAACTCACCCTTTCCACTTGCATGCGGCGGAACAATCGCTCCCCAATGGAGGCAGCAGGACCTGCACTCCCAGCCTGATCATGTGATGTCATCACACTGGCAGCTCAGGGCCTGCTGCGTGCATGTGGCTGAGTGTTTTTTAACCCCTAAAAGGCCTTTTTTTTCTTTTACAGTGAACCTGTTTTAACACCCATTAGATGGTCCCATTGATGTCAGTGGGGTCTGTCTGGCCGTGAAAAAGGACATGTCATATTTTTTGACTGCTACTATTCACTGGATGTTAAAAATGGCCACGTGAACAGCCCCATAGAATTCAATTGGTTCTAAAACCAGACGGCCATCCACAGCCATTATACATGTTCGTGTGAATGAGGCCTTAATCAAGATTCGTAGCAACGTTGTTTATTCTAGATGCATTGGAATAAGTAATGGTGCAAAGATAGACGTGTCTTTTAAGAAGTGGTTCTGGGAGATGCAGGAGAGATGGCATTACAGGACCTTTATGTGACGGCCATATACAAACACCATACGCCTGGCTGCCCCCCGGCCAGCTGGGGTTCCTCCATGTGTCTCCACCTCAAAGCCCCTTTCACACGAGCGAGTATTCTGCAAGGGTGCAATGCGTGAGGTGAACGCATTGCGCCCACACGGAATCCGGACCCATTTATATTAATAGGGCTGTGCACATGGGCGGTGATTTTCACACATCACTTGTGCGTTGCATGAAAATCGCAGCATGCTCTATATTCAGTGATTTTCACGCAACGCTGAATGGGGCTGCGTGAAAATCTCATCGCATCGGCAAGCAAGTGCGGATGAGATGCGTTTTTCACGGATGGTTGCTAAGAGATGTTGTTTGTAAACATTCTGTTTTTTATCAAACTCGTGAAAAACGCATTAAACCGCATTGCACCCGCGCGATAAAAACTGAACAACTGAACGCAATCGCATACTAAACTGATTGGACTTGCTTGCGAAATCGCACAGTTTTTACTGAACGCATCCGGACCTAATCCGGACATGCTCGTCCGCAAGGGGCCTTAAGGGTTCGTTCACATGTTGCATCGACGTTTCTGCAGCAATTTCAGAAAACTGCTTAAAAAACCATAACACAATCACACCGTGTGAATAAACCCTTAAGTTTTACGGTTCAAGAAATACGATTCCGCAAAAAAACAATGGATGATATCTGTGTGACAACCGTATTGCATCCGTTTTTTTTTGCGGATCCATTGTAACAATGCCTGTCTTTGTCCGCAAAATGGATAAGAATAGGACATGTTTTTTGCGGACCGGACATGCGGACATACGGAAACGGAATGCACACAGAGTAATTTCCGTTTATTTGCATACCCATTGAAGTGAATGGTCCCGCTTACGGTGGGTGCGCAATACACTGGACACCGGCCGCGCGCATTCCGCATCACGGACGCGGACCCATTCACTTGAATGGGTCCGCAAATCCGGAGATGCGGTGCAGAACGGAACGGAAGCACGGAACAGAAGCACTACGGAGTGCTTTCGTGGTGTTCCATCCGTGCTTCCGTTCCTCAAAAAGATAGAACTTGTCCTATCTTTTTGCGGAACGGACAGATCGCAGACCACATTCAAGTGAATGGGGTCGTGATCCGCATGCGTTTGGCCCATGGTCGGTGCCCGTGCATTGCAGACCGCAATTTGCGGTCCGCAGCACACGTTCATGTGCATGAGCCCTAAGGCCCCTTGCAGATGAGCGTGTCCAGATTAGGTCCGGATGCGTTGCGGATGCGTTCAGTAAAAACTGCACGATTTCCCAAGCAAGTCCATTCAGTTCTGTTTGTGATCGCGTTCAGTTTTTATCGCGCGGGTGCAGTTTTTCACGCGCGTGATAAAAAACTGAATGTTTACAAACAAAAATCTCTTAGCAACCATCCGTGAAAAACGCATCGCATCCGCACTTGCTTGCCGATGCGATGAGATTTTCAGGCAGTTCCATTCACTTCTATGGGGCCTGCGTTGCGTGAAAATCGCAGAATATAGAACATGCTGCGATTTTCACGCAACGCACAAGTGATGCGTGAAAACAAATGCACGTGTACACAGCCCCATTGAAATGAATGGGTCCGGATTCCGTGCAAGCGCAATGCGTTCGCATCATGCATTGCACCCGCGTGGAAAACTTACTCGTGTGAAAGGGGCCTAAGACTTCTCCAACCCAGCTCATGAGTGGCATCACCCGCCTGACCGCAGCGTTCACGTAGACTGCGCTGATGTCTAATTACAGACACACACCCGCACTGCCACTGGAAGGAAGCAGCAGCCCGAATCCTGAGAGCATCAGGACAGCTCTGACATCGTCTCCAACAGTCGCTTAAAAAGGGCTCGTCTCTGATTAGGGAATAAAAAGAGTCTTTCCATGAGATGTGTCTGGAAATGCAGCTCCAATGCAGGTCAATGTGTCTCCATGGTTACAGACTACAAATAAACCTTGTGTAGTCAGATCATGCAGTTATCAATCTTCTTGCTAATCTATTACACGTATGTTAGGAAGACGTAGGATGCTGATGGAAGAGTGTAAGGCTAGTTTCATGCATAGGTTTTTTCAGACATTTTTGGGGATTTTCACTTTTTTTTGCTGTGATTTTAGGCAACATCCAAATGATATATGGATGTGTATAGCAGGGGTGGCCAACCTGTGGCTCTTGAGCCACATGTGGCTCTTTGCTTCTTCAAGTGCGGCTCTAGCTGTGGAGCCGGGAAGCAGTCAGGCCGGCTCACTCTCCACCCCTAGATCAGATCTCTTTTCCCGATCGGGCAGTGTTGCTACTTTGTAGCTCCAGCTCACTCTCCACTACGTCCTGATGCACACAGTGTGAGAACGTAGTACGTGGAGACACGCACCATGACCTGACGTTGTGCTCATCAGGTCACAGTGGAGAGCGTGTCAGACCTGCAGAGTAGCAGGTGCCCGAGCAGGAGCCCAGTGCCTGATCAGGAGAGGGAAGAGATTTTTTTAAATTATACAACCTTGCATGGGGGAATGATCTAAACATGGGAGGTTCTGATCTGAGCATGGGTGATATGTCCTGATCTGGGCAATGGGGATCTGATCTGAGCATGAGGGGTCCTGATCTGACCAATGGGGGTCTGATCTGAGCATGGGGTTTCAGATTTGAGCATGGGTTTGTCAGGTCTGAGAAAGAGGGAGATCTTAGCATGGGGGGGAGATCTGAGCACTGAGGGTCTGTTACTGGGAGTCTGATCCGAGCATGGGGGTCTTATTTTGTGGGGTCTGATGAAGTTTGGGGATCTTATTTTAGGTCAGATGAGGATTGGGGATATGATTTAGGAGTCTGATGAAAAATATATATTTTCTTTTAGTCTCATATTTTTCTTTGTTAAAACCTCTGTAGGGCGAAAAGTATGGTGACTCGTGTGTAAATGTGTAGTTTGTGGCTCCTCGTAGTCATACTTTTTTTTTTGTTGGCTCTTTGTGTCTGTAAGGTTGGCCACCCCTGGTGTATAGGAACATTAAATGCAGGACAACCTGGCGTTTTTTATAGTGGCTTCACTTTTGCCATTCATAGGGGGCACATGATAAAATGCCAGGTGGTAAAACACACTACATAGGCAATATTGCATAAAAAAAACTACTAAAACACTGATCAAGTTTCAAGACATTAAGGCCTCATGCACACGACCGTTGTTGTGTTCCGTTCCGCAAAATGGGGTTCCGTTGTTCCGTGATCCGTTTTCCATTTATGTTTCCGTGTGTCTTCCTTCATTTTTGGAGGATCACCAGACATGAAGGAAAGTAAAAAAAAATCTAAGACAGGTTTGCCATGCTAATGATAGGAAAAAAACGGACGCGGATGACAATCTTGTGTGCCTCCGTGTTTTTTAGCGGTCCCATTGACAATGAATGGGTCCGCGAACCGTTTTCTGCGAAAATAATAGGACAGGTTATATTTTTGTTGACGGACTGGAACCACGGATCACGGACGCGGATGGCAAACGGTGCATTAGCCGAGTTTTCAACGGACCCATTGAAAGTCAATGGGTCCGCAGAAAATCGCGAAAAACGGCTCAACGGACACGGAATAAAACAACGGTCGTGTGCATGAGGCCTTAGGCCTCTTTCACACGGCCGTTTTTTTTTCCCGTTTACTGGCCGTTTTTTGCGGTCCGTATACGGTCCGTATACGGAACCATTGATTTCAATGGGTCCGCAAAAAAAACGGAATGTACTCCGTATGCATTCCGTTTCCGTTTTTCCGTTCCGTTTTAACATAGAACATGTCCTATTATTGCCCGCAAATCACAGTCTGTGTCTCCATTCAAGTCAATGGGTCCGCAAAAAAACGGAACACATACGAAAATGCATCCGTATGTCTTCCGTTTACGTTCCGTTTTTTGCTGAACCATCTATTGAAAATGTTATGCCCAGCCCAATTTTATCTATGTAATTACTGTATACTGTATATGCCATACAGAAAAACGGAACGGAAAAACGGAACATAAACCGAAACACAACGGAAACAAAAAACGGAACAACGGATCCGTGAAAAACGGATCGCAAAACACTGAAAAAGCCATACGGTCGTGTGCAATAGGCCTTAACAAAACTGTGTGAACCTAATAGCAGGACTACGCAAAGTTTGCAGTCTGTAACCATGGCAACACATGGATTTGCTTTGAAGCTGTAGGAACTAACATTTTTAATTAAGACCATTTGCATAGTGGCTTTATTTTTCTGGTGAAAAATAAAACCAATGGTTGTAAAGCCTTTAACTATATGCAAGAATTAAAGTTCTCTCTCCTGCTGATTCGCCATCATACGTAGATTATAAATCACTTCCTGATATTCCAAAATGGCAGCGCCCCATCACGTTACCAAAGCTTTGATCTTGTCATCGGCTCCATCACAAGACAAGTGCGTCCACTGTTGAGTAAACAGGGTGAACAATGAGCGGCCATTGTGTCCAGGACGGATGCGCAGGAAGTGGAAGTTTGTGTAGAGGCTGTGGAAGCACAAAGTGTCCTGGAGACCCAGATCATGTTGGGGCAGATATATACTGGATACAGTTGGCGGTGACATTTATGATGGTTGTGCAGCCTCTGCCGACCTGGTGCCAGCTGCCAGTGATATGGTCCTGACTCTGGTGCCGTACACCAGGGACTGGTGACAAAAATATTATGGTCACATGTGGTGCCAAGTTCCAGCCTTGCTGTTCAGAGCTGGGCGCTTGTACTGTAACTATCTGCTACAATGTAACACTTTGGTTTATAATTGATACAATAATCAGAAGATTTATACTGATAATTAGAGATGAGCGAATTTCGTGTTATGAAATTAGTTCACGCCTCGTTTGGTAGTAAAAGCTGAATTGCATTATGGATTCCGTTACCACGGACCATAACGCAATTCTATGACGGAATGCATAACGGATTGCCTTTAGAGGACTCCCCTGCGTAACAGACACGGGACGGATCCGTTTTGCGGCCCATAGACTTCTATTATGACAGAATGAATAACGGAAGTCCTCTAAAGGCATTACGTTATGCAGTCCGTCATAGTATTGCGTCATGATCCGTGGTAACGGAATCCATAACGCAATTCTGCTTTTACCACCAAACGAAGCACGAACGAATTTCAAAATATGAAATTCGCTCATCTCTACTGATAATCTCTAGGAGGACATTGGTCATTATTCACTTCTCAACCACTAAAATCTGAAAACCATTTTATAGCTCTTCCCTCTAGGCTGAGATATAGCCATTTAAAGTGACAGGTCAATGGCCTGAGGCTGCACTACTGAATCTGAGGGACAACACGCCCCCTCCTGATTTCTGTCCTTCTATTGGCACATGTGTAAATGTGGTAATTTACTAAATCCAAATGGGGTGTACATAATGACACTGTAGCTGACAGAAATCAGAAGCGGACAGAATCTCTCAGTTGTGTAGCCTGAGGCTTCGGGCCTAGACTCAAGATATAAAAAATTGTTTCCACATTTTATACATACAGGGACTCCTATCATTTCTATGGTTCTCTTTTAGGCTATGTCCACCTTCGGGGGAATTTTAGTTTATTAGCGCATTGTATTTATTATGAGCTAAAAATCAATTTTTCAGTTGATCTTTATTGAAAATATGGAGCCCTTTTCTCTGTACAGAGCTGGGATGCTCTACTAGCAGGATCTTCGTTTTCTCTCTCTTCTGTCAGGCAGCTCAGCTGATGGCTCCTTATCTCTGATCTTTGACATTATAGACACTCATCAAAGCTCAATCCTTATCTTACTGATATGAATGTGGCTTAAATAAGTGTTCTATGACCTCTTAGTAGTTTAGAGATTAGGGTTATTAGATGACCAAAGTAAAAGTGAAAGTAAGATGTACACAGCTAGAAAAACAGTTAACCCTTTGTGACAGAAAAGCTCAATATTTTTAATAAAGACCAATTGAATTTATTTTATTTTTTTAGCCCCAAATGAGTAAAATGCAATCATAAAAAAAATTGCCCCCAAAGGTGTACGTACCCTTGAAGGACACATGCATCCCCTCCCCCTCCCTGCACAATCACATTTATACAGGTCACAGAGCGTGCCCACAACACTCTGCCCTAGAAGTCAATGAGTCGTCTCCAGTCTATGGGTTCATGTGGCTGCTGTAAAGGAAATCTCTGAGTGAACAGCAGCTCAGGTAAGATGGCGGCCCCCATAATCACATACAGAAGATAGAATAAATAAAAATCTACAGTCAGAAAAAAAAAAACAGATTAGAAAAACATAATGTATGTGTTCCAAATAGCAAATAAAAAATCCAGGTGACACATTCCCGTTGAGAATCGTTACAATGTAACAGATACCGTTACATGTGCTTCATCTATAGTCATGTTACATGTATGTTTAATGACTGTCGGTGACACTAGTCACTTGTCATGCCCCAGAGCTAGCGACTCCTAGCATACCTCAAGTGTGACCCTTGACCCTTCTCTTACTTGACCTACCCGTGACCTCCACCTTCACCTGCGGGGCGCGTACCTCTTTTCAGAAAACAACTTGTCAGGAGAGCTTTAAGCTTTCATACCAATTTGCTCCAGGCTTGTTTCCATAAATCTTTAAGCCTTCCTTTTATTCACAAAGTCTCATATTGACAGTTGTAGCAAAAAAAAAAATATATATATATATTATTAACCCTTCATTTCCCAATCACCAAAATCGGGTGGAAGAGGCTTAAAAGAGGTTTTTAAGCTTCATGTGAATGAAGCCTAATCATTGCATGAGAAAACGCACTGCGACTTTCCAATATACTTCCTTTCAATTCCTCATCACTTCCAAGACCTCTGCTTGCTGCCAATATTTCTCTCAGAAGTTTTTTAGTTTTTTTTTAGATAACATTTTTAGAAGACTAAAAAAAAAAACTAGCTGGTGAAAAAGGGTTGTCACCACGCGGGGGCCTCCCTAATCGGATGTGTGGGGCCGGGCGGTTGCAGGGTTTGCTCGCATTTTTGGTTACAAGAGTCTGGAGGGAATTGTTTTTTCTTTTAACTTTGCTTGTTTTGCAATGTGTTTTTTGGTTTTTACAAGTGAAACTATTTATTTTTAACATGTTTCAACTGGAAAAACGACATGTCCAAAAACTGCATAGCTTTACAAGGCGGCAGGGCTGGCCAAAAGCTGCTGTATGTTCTAGCAGGGCTGGCCAACCTGCGTCTCTCCAGCTGTTGCAAAACTACAATTCCCATCATGCCCTGCTGTAAGCTGATAGATGTAGGCTGTCTGGGCATGCTGGGAGTTGTAGTTTTGCAACAGCTGGAGAGCCGCAGGTTGGCCATCCCTGTTCTACTGGTATCCTCTCAGCGCTATTTTTCCCTATCAAAGCAATGGACACCTTGGCAGACCCCATTATAAACCAGTTGGGTCCCTTGGGTGCTGCTGGTGTCTGTCATGTGATCAGTCTGATTTCTGTTTATAACCAACCGACATGAACACTGCCGAGGTAAATCAGCCGACGTCCATGTCTTCTATGGCATTTATCTGGAATAATCAGGCCGGGTTCACACGAACGTGTGTGACCCGTGCCTGTGCTGCGGCCCGCAAATAGCGGGCCGTAATGCACGATCGCCGGCCGTAGGTCAGCCGCATCGGATCGTGGACCCATTCACTTTAATGGGTCCGCGATCAGGCCGTTCCGCTAAAAGATAGGACTTGTTCTATCTATTAGCGGAACGGAAGTACAGGACGTAACCCCACGGAGGCACTCCGTAGTGCTTCCGAGGGGTCCCGTCCCGTGCGGCCGTTCCGCGATTCCGGATTAGCGGACCTATTGAAGTGAATGGGTCCGCATCCGTGATGCGGAATTCACACGGAACTGTGGCCGTGTATTGCGGCCCGCGATTTGCGGGCCGCAATACGGCCACAGATCACACACGTTCGTGTGAACTTAGCCTCAGTCGGATATTGCTCCACGTCTGCTGGGCTATGAAGAGAATGGGGGTTGTGCTGCTATTTGTCGCTGCAGCTGCAAGAGAAGCATGAGAGAGCCGGAGCCCCTCTCTATTGTCCTCTATGAGAGTTAGGGCTCATGCACACGAAAATACTTTTTTTTCCCAGTGTCCGTTCAGTTTTCTTGGCGGCCCGTATGCGGAACCATTCACTTCAAAGGGGCCGCAAAAAAAGCGGAAATGGCTCTGTGAGCATTCTGTGTCTGTATGTCTGTTCTGCAATCAAATACAACCTGTCCTATTAGTGTCCATATTATGGACAAGGACAGGACTGTTCTATTAGGGGCCAGTTGTTCCGTTCAGCAAAATGCGGAATGCACATGGCCGGTATCCGTGTTTTGCAGATCTGCAAAACACCCAATGATCGTGTGCATGAGTCCTTATGGGAACAGCGAAATGGTGGGCCCCCAAAATACATTTTACTGGTGGTCCCTAGGCACTCCTGTCGGACACTGCCTTTAAGCTGCTGCAAATACATGATGGTGAATGGGAAGTGGGGGGATTATGAGCCCCTAGAGTTTAGAAAAGTTCTACTGATACTACTGTATATGCAAGCGAGTGGCTGCTAGTGACTGATCTTATTAAGTGTGAATGCGCCTCAATAAGAACCGATCTGCTGACAGTTTCCATGTTGCATGAGAATATAACAGAAAATGAACTGACAGAAAGGAAAGCAGCAAAAGAGTCATGAAGCGCTGCTACAAATGCAACGGCCGCGGAGCCAATGTGATTCCGCTGGAGTGTTACTTTGTAGCCATTGTTTTCCAGTGTGGAAAAATTATGTGTAATATTATATAAATGACATATTGATGCTCCAGACAATATTGATGTGCAAATGAGAGTTTGCTACACTTGTATCCAACCTGAACAATTCAACATTCTGGACTCCAGACCCGATCCATTTTACCTGCACTGATACATTGCACCGATCTATCAGCACAACATTGAGATTTGTGCTGCTGATGTGGCGGCATGGATCCTGGCAGAGAACAGCCTGACGGAATTCTCCGAATCTGGCACTGCTGGATACAAACTGAATGCCCGCTGGCCTCATTAACTATAAGGGGGTCCGGTGGACATTCCGCCGCATTCCAGCAAAAAATAGAGAATCTGCCGGACACAAACTGCTGCACGCCGTGGTTTATATCCTGCCGATTCCCGTCATTCTCTGCTGGATCAGGCGGCCAGATCTCTGTAGCCTTAGGGCACTTTCACACTTGCGGCAGAGTGATCCGGCAAGCAGTTCCGTTGCCAAAACTGCCTGCCGGATCACTCTGCATGCAAACGGACAGCATTTGTAGGTGGATCCGGATGCGGATCCATCTCACAAATGCATTGCAAGTACGGATCCGTCTGTCTGTTTGTCATATGGACAAAACGGATCCGTTTCTACAAACTGGATTCCAAAAAAGTTGGGACACTATACAAATCGTGAATAAAAACTGAATGCAATGATGTGGAGGTGCCAACTTCTAATATTTTATTCAGAATAGAACATAAATCACGGAACAAAAGTTTAAACTGAGAAAATGAACCATTTTAAGGGAAAAATATGTTGAATCAGAATTTCATGGTGTCAACAAATCCCCAAAAAGTTGGGACAAGGCCATTATCACCACTGTGTGGCATCTCCCCTTCTTCTTACAACACTCAACAGACATCTGGGGACTGAGGAGACCAGTTTCCAAGTTTAGAAATAGGAATGCTCTCCCATTCTTGTCTAATACAGGCCTCTAACTGTTCAATCGTCTTGGGCCTTCTTTGTTGCACCTTCCTCTTTATGATGCGCCAAATGTTCTCTATAGGTGAAAGATCTGGACTGCAGACCGGCCATTTCAGTACCCGGATCCTTCTCCTACGCAGCCATGATGTTGTGATTGATGCAGAATGTGGTCTGGCATTATCTTGTTGAAAAATGCAGGGTCTTCCCTGAAAGAGATGACGTCTGGATGGGAGCAGATGTTGTTCTAGAACCTGAATATATTTTTCTGCATTGATGGTGCCTTTCCAGACATGCAAGCTGCCCATGCCACACGCACTCATGCAACCCCATACCATCAGAGATTCAGGCTTCTGAACTGAGCGTTGATAACAACTTGGGTTGTCCTTGTCCTCTTTGGTCCGGATGACATGGCGTCCCAGATTTCCAAAAAGAACTTCGAATCGTGACTCGTCTGACCACAGAACAGTCTTCCATTTTGCCACACTCCATTTTAAATGATCCCTGGCCCAGTGAAAACGCCTGAGCTTGTGGATCTTGCTTAGAAATGGCTTCTTCTTTGCACTGTAGAGTTTCAGCTGGCAACGGCGGATGGCACGGTGGATTGTGTTCCCTGACAATGGTTTCTGGAAGTATTCCTGAGCCCATTCTGTGATTTCCTTTACAGTAGCATTCCTGTTTGTGGTGCAGTGTCGTTTAAGGGCCCGGAGATCACGGGCATCCAGTATGGTTTTACCGCCTTGACCCTTACGCACAGAGATTGTTCCAGATTCTCTGAATCTTCGGATGATGTTATGCACAGTTGATGATGATAGATGCAAAGTCTTTGCAATTTTTCGCTGGGTAACACCTTTCTGATATTGCTCCACTATCTTTCTGCGCAACATTGTGGGAATTGGTGATCCTCTACCCATCTTGGCTTCTGAGAGACACTGCCCCTCTGAGAAGCTCTTTTTATACCCAATCATGTTGCCAATTGACCTAATTAGTGTTAATTGGTCTTCCCGCTCTTCGTTATGCTCAAATTTACTTTTTCCAGCCTCTTATTGCTACTTGTCCCAACTTTTTTGGGATTTGTTGACACCGTGAAAATTGGAATCAACGTATTTTTCCTTTAAAATTATACATTTACTCGGATTAAACGTTTGATCTGTCATCTACGTTCTATTACAAATAAAATATTGACATTTGCCATCTCCACATCATTGCATCCAGTTTTTATTCACAATTTGTTTAGTGTCCCAACTTTTTTGGAATCCGGTTTGTATTTTTTTCACATTTTTAAAGGTCTGCGCATGCGCAGACCGGAAGGACGGATCCGGCTTTTAATTTCAATGTAAATTTCACTAATACATTTCAATGTAAATTAAGGCCGGATCCGGCATTCCGCCAAGTGTTCCGGAATTTTGGACGGAGATAAAACCGTAGCATGCTGCGGTATTATCTCCGTCCTGAAAAGTCAAAAAGACTGAACTGAAGACGTCCTGATGCATCCTGAACGGATCGCTCTCCATTCAGAATGCATGGGGATAAAACTGATCCGTTCTTTTCCGGTATAGAGCCCCTAGGACGGAAGTCAGTGCCGGAAAAGAAAAACGCTAGTGTGAAAGTACCTTTAAGCTCTTGGATGATTGTCTAGACTGGATACAACTGTAGCAAACTCTCAGCTGTGAGAAGTATCAGGGTGCCCTAGCACGCTGCCGAATTTCCCGCAATGCAATCTGCCACATAAATACATCCCCTATGTTAGCCTATGGGGATGAAAAGTGTCAATACCTGCATTCCGTTCCGCTGCGAAATACAAATTTTTTAGCGGAACAGAACGCAAATAATAATGCTTTGTTGCAGATTTCCTGCAGCTGAATGTCTCCATTCATTTCCGGAGGGATGTAATCCGCACAGAAATTTGCAACATAATTCACAAATAAATACCCACCCTATTCCATTGTGGAAAAATCTGCAACAAAAACTGCAACTTTGTCAAATCTACGTCTGTGAAGTTTGTTGTGGAATATTGAGGAATGCATGTGAGGGCACACTTAGGTTTTAGTGGCTTTTTAGTCTCCCGAAGCATTCGTTCACTGACAGCAAGCATGGTCCCAGAACTCTAAGCAGTCGGTGCTGGAGGACTGATGTAACAGATTTCTTCTGCTCATTTCGCAGGTTGTGATGGATAACATGAAGAGGAAGTGTAAATGTCACGGCACGTCTGGCAGCTGCCAGCTGAAGACCTGCTGGCAGGTGACTCCCGAATTTCGGTTGATCGGCTCCCTCTTGAAGGACAGGTTCGCAGTGGCCACCATGATCCGTCCCCATAACCGTAATAACGGGCAGCTGGGTCAGCTGGACCAGACTCACGGTCCGTACAGGAGGCGAGCCGGGATCACGGACTTGGTCTACTTTGAGAAGTCACCGGATTTTTGCGAGCAGGAGTTACATTTGGACTCAGCGGGGACTCAGGGGCGGATATGTAACAAAACCAGCCCGGGAATGGACAACTGCGAGAGCCTGTGCTGCGGCCGCGGCCACAATATCCTGAGACAGACGCGCAGCGAGAGGTGCAACTGCAAATTCCACTGGTGCTGCTACGTGGTGTGCGAGGAGTGTCAGATCACAGAGTGGGTGAGCGTGTGCAAGTAGAGAGCAGAAAACACACCGCCACTGCGTGCCAGGGGCCGCCAGAGGAGAGAGCGGCAAGTGTGCCGCCAAACAGAGCCGCAGCCCACACTGACCCAGCCATGAGACACGGATCTGAGATATGGCTGGAGCGTCCACAATGGGATTTACTGTAATACATGTATGTGAATCATACCGTCAACGTATGTAGCCTCTTAAAGTGACCTCACACCTTCTACTGCAGACACGAATGTGCAACGTGCAAGGGTTCATCTCTCCAATAGCTTTAGGCTCAGGCACATGGCAGAGCTGTGTGAATGGAGCCTGTATGGCGACACACGTTTGTAGTAGGTACCACTATATGGCACCATTGTACAGCACAAGATTGTGTCCCCTGGAAGCCACGCTATGACCACCACTGGATTGATATGGGTAATATTAAAGGCACACAGGGGTGGCGCAGGACCCATAGGATTCTATGGGTGCCGTATTATGGTTCAGTACTAGGAGCTTACATTAAACCGTATAATGGCGGTATACAAGAACCTTCAATCTCAAAGACATTACAAATCTGATCCCCTTTCTTAGAATAACTGCCTTTCCTCAGTTATTCCACCTGGAAATGTATGAATGCATTGACCAATGGGTGTTGTTACCAATCCGGAGGGTGTTCCTCTGTACGCCCTGACACTGTCCAATCAGATTGTTTAGAGAAAAGCCCCATTGATGAAGGTCCATTCACACAACCGTATTTCTGGGCCCGCATCAGTTCCGCAATTTTGCGGAACGGGTGTGGACCCATTCATTTGAATGGGGCTGCAAAAGATGCGGACAGCACACCATGTGCTGACTGCATTCGTAATTCCGTTCCGAGGCCCCCCAAAAAAGATAGAGCATGTCCTATTCTTGTCCGTGTGCGTTCCGCAAAATGCGGAATACAAACGGCCAGTCCTGTGAATGGACCTTAAGGGCTCATGCACAGGACCGTGCCGTGTTTTTCGGTCCGCAAAACACAGATGCCATCCGTGTGCATTCCACCCATAAGGCCTCATGCACACGACCGTTGTGTGCATCCGTGGCCGTTGTTCCGTTTTCCTTTATTTTTCTGCGGACCTATTGACTTTCAATGGGTCCGTTGAAAACTCGGAAAATGCACCGTTGTTCATCCGCGGCCGTGATCCGTGTTTCCTGTCCGTCAAAAAAATATGACCTGTCCTATTTTTTTGATGGACAACAGTTCACGGACCCATTCAAGTCAATGGGTCCGTGAAAAAACACGGATGCACAGAAGATTGGCATCTGCGTCCGTGGTCTGTGGCCGTAGGTTACTTTCACACAGACGGATCCGCAGATGCGTCTGCATAAAAGCTTTTTCAGAGCTGAGTTTTCGTGAAAACTCAGATCCGACAGTATATTCTAACACAGAGGCGTTCCCATAGTGATGGGGACGCTTCAAGTTAGAATATACTACGAACTGTGTACATGACTGCCCCCTGCTGCCTGGCAGCACCCGATCTCTTACAGGGGGCTGTGATCCGCACAATTAACCCCTCAGGTGCCACACCTGAGGGGTAAATTGTGCGTATCATAGCCCCCTATAAGAGATCAGGTGCTGCCAGGCAGGAGCGGGCACCCCCCCTCCCTCCCCAGTTTTAAATTCATTGGTGGCCAGTGCGGCCCCCCCTTCCTCCCCCTCCTAAAATCCCCCCCCCCATCATTGGTGGCAGCGGAGAGTTCCGATCGGAGTCCCAGTTTAATCGCTGGGGCTCCGATCGGTAACCAGGACGCTACTGCAGTCCCGGTTGCCATGGTTACTTAGCAAGTTTTAGAAGCATTATACTTACCTGCGAGCTGCGATGTCTGTGTCCGGTCGCGCGCTCCTCCAACTGGTAAGTGACAGGTCTGTGCTATAAGCAATGCGCCGCACAGACCTTTCACTTTCCAGGAGGAGGAGCGCCTGGCCGGTCACAGACATCGCAGCTCGCAGGTAAGTATAATGCTTCTGCAAATCGCTAAGTAACCCTGGCAACCAGGACTGCAGTAGCGTCCTGGTTGCCATGGTTACCGATCGGAGTGCCAGCGATTAAACTGGGACTCCGATCGGAACTCTCCGCTGCCACCAATGGGTGCTGCCAGGCAGCAGGGGGCAGTTATTACACAGTTCTCAGTATATTCTAACTTGAAGCGTCCCCATCACCATGGGAACGCCTCTGTGTTAGAATATACTGTCGGATCTGAGTTTCACGATCTAACTCAAATCCGATGGTATATTCTAACATAGAGGCGTTCCCATGGTGATGGGAGTTAAAACTCCGATCCGATGGTATATTAACTCCTGACTTTACATTAAAAGTCAATGGGGGACGGATCCGTTTGCAATTGCACCATATTGTGTCAACGTCAAACGGATCCGTCCCCATTGACTTGCATTGTAAGTCAGGACGGATCCGTTTGGCTCCGCACGGCCAGGCGGACACCAAAACGACTTTTTTTTCATGTCCGTGGATCCTCCAAAAATCAAGGAAGACCCACAGACGAAAAAACGGTCACGGATCACGGAACAACGGAAATCCGTTTTGCGCACAGCAAAATAAAACATCCGTGTGCATGAGGCCTAATAGACATGCCTGTTCTCATCTGCAAAATGGACAAGAATAGGACATGCTATATTTTTTTTGGTGGCCCCACGGAATGGAGCAACAGATGCGGACAGCACACCGGAGTGCTGTCCGCATCTTTTGCGGCCCCATTGAAGTGAATGGGTCCGCACCCGAGCCGCAAAAAATGATCCCTAAGGGGGATGAGGATGCCCAGTAGTCAGTTTATTTATACATTTCAAAGAGGAATAACAGAGGAACAGCACAATACAGAGCTCTGAGAAAAATTCTTCAGAATGGTTAAGTTATGGGAAATACAAGTGATTAATAAAACAGACGTGTCAGGAGAGGTGAGGAGTCCTCTTAAAGGATTTTATTACATTGGATAGAAGTTCAGGGTTACCTTTAAAACTAAGAAACATCTGTAAAGTAAATGATACCACCCAAAATAAGGAAACAAATCAATGACTCAAGGGGCGGTAGAACATGAGCTCAGGAAACAGCGCCACTCTTGTCTATAGGCTGTGAGTGGTACTGCAGCTCAGCCTCATTCACTAGAATGGAGTTCAGCTGGAATACCACACACAGCCTGTGGACAAGAGCAGCGCTCCTTCTGGAAGAAAGCAGCCATGTCCTTCTAATTTCATACAAGCCCTTTATTGCCAGGTTCTATATAGCGGTTATATGACGTAAGGGGATTTCAGTAAGACGCTATAATGTGACCTTATTGTAGCCATAGGAGGCTGGTCTTATGTAGCCATAGCATATAGTGCGAGATTAATGCAAAGGGTTAAGAGTGGGAGGCTGGAGGTATCACCTGGCACGTACACGCTAATAAACAATTATTCCGCCTGACAGCGAGAACCTTCTACGGATACCTCGAGCTCATTACATGTAAACCTGAGATTAAATAAAAAAACTTCACACCTGCTAGAATCCCCCGAGGACTCCTGCGCACGCTGCGCTCCTCCTGAAGGACAGACTGACACTTCGTCTGTGTCGCATACCAGGAATATTTCCGCAGAATAATGTTTGTCTATAGGTGACGGTTTTATTTATTTTACCGGATTGCATGTGACTTCCCAGCTGTTGTTCAGCTACAGGCGTGCTGAGACTTGTAGTCCGAGTCACGACTTGCCTGGCCCCCGGCGGTGGTCTGTGCAGTTATGAGAGCCACGCCGTGCAGATCGTCAGCCTTTAAAAACAAGGCGACGGATAAGAATGCAAGAAAGAGTTATCGACTCTTTTAATAATTGAACGCCTTTGTTCGCCTCCGTTTTTTAAAATCCGCAAGAAGGACTCGTGTGAATAAACACTTAAAGGGCACCTCCAGATTTATGTAAATAAGGCTAAATATTACAAATGCAAATTTAAAAATATACTTTGGGGGTCATTTACAAAGACTGCCTTTTTCGTTTCCCCTTTGTGCTGGCGCAGGATTAGCCTAATTTACGACAAGGCGCGCACCTTCAGCCGTCCATGAACCGAGCGGAAAAACTAGACCACTCGTTTTTCGCCAACATTTAATATTAAATATAAAAATATTGGTTTTTCGGACCCGATGTTCAGGCCCAGCTCCCACCAGGCCCCTGTGCGACAAAATATTGTCACATGGACGTTAAAAAAGCCGCACCTTACGGAATAAAAAGTGACAGCAAATGACCTCCTTTGTGCTTCAATCCTGTAGAATTTTTAAGATCTCTGCTTGCTGTCAGACCTAATACTTCTCATAGCTGAGGTTGTTTCCAGCCTAGCCAATCCTCCGTGAGCTAAATGCCTCAGCAGAACACATCTCTCACCCTGTGCTGATAGTTTGTTACAATGTATCAGTGCAGGCACAATGTATCAGACTGAGACCAGACTGTTTGGCTCACAGAGGATTCTCTAGATTGGATACAATTGCATCAAACCCCTAGTTGACAGAAGTATTAGGGTACGACCACAGACAGGTCTCGTAATGCATTAGAAACGAAGTTGGGGAACGAATCAACTTCGGATCTTGGATCGCGATTCGCTCACCCCTAATTATAAACAAAAATGTTCCCATTCCCTGACAGCAAGCAGAGATCTTGAAAACAATGCAGAATCTGACAAGTCTGCTAGAAAGTCGCAGAACTTTCCTTTACACATTTTTTATTTCTACGTTTACATAAGACCGTAAAACCCACTGGCGCTGGATTCACTAATAGAATACAAAGGATTAAAGAATTAATGAAATTTTGGTTTTACTAAACCTGCAAATTATGACCCAAATCTGGAGAAATGATTTGTTCCTCTTTAGGGCTTATTCAGACGCCCGTATGCTGTCTGCAAAAATGCGGATCTGTTTTTATTTTTTTGTGGACAGTTCAGCATGTCCACAAAAAAACGGATTCCATTCCGCATTTTTGCGGACCCATTTCCATGGGGCTACATCCTGATTTTCTCTGACAAGGATAGGACATGTTTTATTTGTTTTGCGGAGCCGTAGAACAGAAGAAAAGGACCCCATAGAAGTGAAGGTGTCCGCATCTAATCAGCAAAAAAAAAAAAACAATCCGCATTTTTGCAGACAGCATACGGCCGTCTGTATGAGCCCTTAGGTGTATGCTATGGGACTGGATGATAATAAAGGGGTTATTGATAATAAAGGGTTAATTGACGTGTAATTCCAGCGACAATTGTGTCCGAGAATCAGTAAATCTTCCGAAGTTTTAGATTAAATAAAAATAAAAATATTCGCTTTTGCCGGAGACTTCCTGGATGGGGCGCAGATTTCATCTCGCCTCTGGGGGGAGCATTGTTTTGTGCTGAGCAGTGCGGGAAAGGAAGAAGTGACAACTGATCTGACCACACTTCTGACTCTCAAGAGGGGTTGTCACTTACAAACATAACAAAAATGAATACCTACACTACTATTATACTGCCCCCTATGGGCACAAAGTTGTATTGAGTGGGTAAGGCCTCATGCGTACGACCGCATGTCTGATCCGCATTTCTTTGCAGATTGCACATGAGCCCATTCATTTCTATGGGTCCGCAAAAAAAAAACAAGCAACGGCCAATGAGATCCGTGTGTCCGGTCCACAAATTATAGAACATGTCCTGTTCTTGTGGACAAGAATAGTCATTTCTAGTGATGGGAGTGAGAAAAGTGCGGATTGCACGCGGAAGGTATCTGTGGTTTGCGGATCCAGTTTGCGGACGGCATTACGGATGCGTCAGGTGCATGAGGCATAAGAGAAAACTCAGCATCCCATAATGACTATAGACGCCAGCAAAGAATATTCAGATAGGACAGACGATTAGGGGTTAAGTGAGGACACAAAATTGCAACATTGTAACAGGAGCAGCTGATATCAGTCACATATGAGTGAAAAGGTATCAGAGCTTCTCAGCGCTGGGATCATGGGGGGCAGGGAGTCACTTATGCCATTATACAACCCCTTCCCATGGCTGATAACAGAGAACAATAGACTGCATATAACTGCCCAGCAAATGGAGATTAGATAGACTGGAGATGTGTCCCTTTAAGGCCTCTTGCACACGAACGTGTGCGCCCCGTGGTCGTGCTGCGGCCCGCAAAATGAGGGCTGCAAAGCATGAACACCGTCCGTAGGGCAGCCGCAGCGGATCGCGGACCCATTCACTTTAATGGGTCCGTGATCTGGCCGTTCCGCAAAAAGATAGGACATGTTCTATCGTTTTGCGGAACGGAAGTACGGGACGGGAAGTTCCGTGCTTCCGTTCCGCACCATTCCGCATCTCCGTATTTGCGGACCCATTGAAGTGAAAGGGTCCGCATCCGTGATGCGGAATGCCCACGGAATGGCGCCTGTGTATTGCGGGTCCGCAATTCGGCAACGGGGCGCACACGTTCGTGTGCAAGAGGCCTAAGGGAGAATGATACAAATGTAGCAAAGTTTAATTAGACATTTTTTTTAATACAAACTTGCAACTTGACTTTTCCAATGGCTATTGTTGCGTTAAGGTAAAGATGGCTACATCTGTATCTCTCCTAATATGTCAATGCAACGATCTGGAATTAAAGGACACTTAGTGTCACTGAAGTCCCGGGGACGCAGAGGTTCGTGCAGAGCGCGTAAGACTGCACAATAATTCATGTTCTAATAAACCGGAGGTAAACCACGATGAATATTTCATCGCCTAAAAAAAGGGAACTTCTACTGAATACACTGACCGAACCTGCGC
Source organism: Bufo bufo (assembly GCF_905171765.1). Taxonomy (NCBI): domain Eukaryota; kingdom Metazoa; phylum Chordata; class Amphibia; order Anura; family Bufonidae; genus Bufo; species Bufo bufo. The sequence goes on along the minus strand of NC_053395.1, from coordinate 221,821,074 downwards.
CGGAGGATTCTAACCAACCCCAGATTCTCCCCGTTCCTGTACATTATACAGATGAGTCCTGGAAACCCCTCCTGACCTACGCTATAGCGAGGACGAGGCGTGATACATTGTATATACAGACCCTGATTGTGTTGTTTGTACATGTAGATATATTATACTGTTATTATATTGTAAGTTATTTTCTTGTCAAATGTCGTCAAAATAAACTTTGGTTTGGAAATGTCAATGTTTTTGGCCATTCTGGTTATTGCACTTCCGGTTTAGGGTACGGCCACACTGTCAGGTATTTTGATGCAGTTTTGGACACCAAAACCAAGAGTGTATTTAAAAAAAAGAATACTTTTAGGCCTTTTTCACACGGGCGTTGCGGGAAAAGGTGCGGGTGCCTTGCGGGAACATGCACGATTTTTCCGCGCGAGTGCAAAACATTGTAATGCATTTTGCACTCGCGTGAGAAAAATCTGCATGTTTGGTACCCAAACCCGAACTTCTTCACAGAAGTTCGGGTTTGGGTTAGGTGCTGGGTAGATTGTATTATTTCCCCTTATAACATGGTTATAAGGGAAAATAATAGCATTCTAAATACAGAATGCATAGTACAATAGGGCTGGAGGGGTTAAAAAAAAAAAGAAAAAATTAAACTCACCTTAATCCACTTGATCGTGCGGCCGGCATCTCTTCTGTCTCCTTTCTTTGCTGTGTGCAGGAAAAGGACCTGTGGTGACGTCACTCCGGTCATCACATGATCCATCACCATGGTAAAAGATCATGTGACGGACCATGTGATGACCGGAGTGACGTCACCACAGGTCCTTTTCCTGCACACAGCAAAGATGAAGACAGAAGCGATGCCGGCTGCGCGATCAAGTGGATTAAGGCGAGTTTAATTATTTTATTTTTTTTTTTAACCCCTCCAGCGCTATTTTACTATGCATTCTGTATTCAGAATGCTATTATTTTCCCTTATAACCATGTTATAAGGGAAAATAATAATGATCGGGTCTCCATCCCGATCGTCTCCTAGCAACCGTGTGTGAAAATTGCACCGCATCCGCACTTTCTTGCGATTTTCACGCAACCCCATTAATTTCTATGGGGCCTGCGTTGCGTGGAAAATGCACAATATAGAGCATGCTGCGATTTTCACGCAACGCACAAGTGATGCGTGAAAATCACCGCTCATGTGAACAGCCCCATAGAAATGAATGGGTCGGGATTCAGTGCGGGTGCAATGCGTTCAACTCACGCATCGCATCCGCACGGAATACTCGCCCCTGTGAAAAGGGCCTTATACTTTCTCTCATTTTATGATCCACTTCTGATTTTGGCTGACTGTGCGTGTGACACCGTACCCTGGCTCTTTGAGCGAATTCACACGCAGCAGATTTATAGAATTTGTAGAATTTTTGGTGTGACCCATACATCTGAATGGGGCTTGCAAAAATCAATACTGCAAAAACAACTATTCTATGTGCATGGCCGCCTTAAGAGTCTTTCATATGAGTCCATTAAGACTACCGTAAAGGCTCCATGCCCCGTATTGTAGCCTGAAACGGCGGGTCCGCAATATACAGGCATCGGCTGTGTGCACTCCGTGGTGCTCGAAAGCGATTCTGTGGGCTTTCGAGTCCGTGCCTCCGCATTGCAAAAGATAGGACATGTCCTATCTTTTGCCGTATCTTGCAGATCGCGGACCCATTCAAGTCAATGGGTCCCAATCTGCAAACGGAGTGCGCACGGCTGGTGCCTGTGCATTGTGGACCACAATTTGTGGTCCGCAGCACAGGCACAGAGCGCTTACGTTCATCTGAATGGACCCTATTCCAGTGAATCAGATGTGCATTGTGACGAGTGGTCTCCACAGACCGATCACGCATCCATTGACTTTAATGTGCGTCTTCACACATTAGTGGTTTTCCACAGATCGTGGTTCTGTGGTGACACCCCGGAAGCATGTCCTATTTTTTGTCTGTGATTACGGATTCCCCATGTACATTATAATCAGGGGTCCAGGACAACCACTGACACAAAACGGATGCCATTCGGGTTATATTAGTGATTTTCACAGACTATTGGTAGGAGATGAGTAAATTATAATAATATTTTCGCGGCTCACCACCTTGCCTGCCCTAAGAGATGGGGCTCTGTCTGCAAAAATCAATAAAATCTAATACATATCACTATAGACGGGCACTCTTCACTGGAACCATCCAGGGACAACAGTTGCGTCTTTTATACAAATATTTATAAATTCACAACATCTAGAAATACAATTAGCAATATATATATAATAACTAAAATATTAAAATAGAATGAAATAAACCACATTTAAGGTCAAAATCTCACTTTTGGCTATACAGTGGGATGCGAAAGTTTGGGCAACCTTGTCAATCGTCATGATTTTCCTGTATAAATCGTTGATTGTTATGATAAGAAAATGTCAGTTAAATATATCATATAGGAGACACACACAGTGATATTTGAGAAGTGAAATGAAGTTTATTGGATTTACAGAAAGTGTGCTATAATTGTTTAAACAAAATTAGGCAGGTGCATAAATTTGGGCACCACAAAAAAGAAATGAAATCAATATTTAGTAGATCCTCCTTTTGCAGAAATTTCAGCCTCTAAACGCTTCCTGTAGGCTCCAATGAGAGTCTGGATTCTGGTTGAAGGTATTTTGGACCATTCCTCTTTACAAAACCTCTTTAGTTCATTCGGGTTTGATGGCTTCCGAGCATGGACAGCTCTCTTTAAGTCACACCACAGATTTTCAATTATATTCAGGTCTGGGGACTGAGATGGCCATTCCAGAACGTTGTACTTGTTCCTCTGCATAAATGCCTTAGTGGATTTTGGGCAGTGTTTAGGGTCGTTGTCTTGTTGAAAGATCCAGCCCCGGCGCAGCTTCAGCTTTGTCACTGATTCCTGGATATTGGTCTCCAGAATCTGCTGATACTGAGTGGAATCCATGCGTCCCTCAACTTTGACAAGATTCCCAGTCCCTGCACTGGCCACACAGCCCCACAGCATGATGGAACCACCACCATATTTTACTGTAGGTAGCAGATGTTTCTTGGAATGCTGTGTTCTTCTTCCTCCATGCATAACGCCCCTTGTTATGGCCAAATAACTCAATTTTAGTCTCATCAGTCCACAGCACCTTATTCCAAAATGAAGCTGGCTTGTCCAAATGTGCTTTAGCCCACCTCAAGCGGCACTTTTTGTGCTGTGGGCGGAGAACAGGCTTCCTCTGCATCACTCTCGCATACGGCATCTCCTTGTGTAAAGTGCGCCGAATGGTTGAACGATGCACAGTGACTCCATCTGCAGCAAGATGATGTTGTAGGTCTTTGGTGCTGGTCTGTGGGTTGACTCTGACTGTTCTCACCATTCGTCGCTTCTGTCTATCTGAGATTTTTCTTGGTCTGCCACTTCGAGCCTTAACTTGAACTGAGCCTGTGGTCTTCCATTTCCTCAATATGTTCCTAACTGTGGAAACAGACAGCTGAAATCTCTGAGACAGCTTTCTGTATCCTTCCCCTAAACCATGATGGTGAACAATCTTTGTCTTCAGGTCATTTGAGAGTTGTTTTGAGACCCCCATGTTGCTACTCTTCAGAGAAAATTAAAAGAGGAGGGAAACTTACAATTGACCCCCTTAAATACTCCTTCTCATAAGTGGATTCACCTGTGTATGTAGGTCAGGGGTCACTGAACTTACCAAGCCAATTTGAGTTCCAATAATTAGTTCTAAAGGTTTTGGAATCAATAAAATGACAACACAGTGCCCAAATTTATGCACCTGCCTAATTCTGTATAAACAATTATAGCACACTTTCTGTAAATCCAATAAACTTAATTTCACTTCTCAAATATCACTGTGTGTGTCTCCTATATGATATATTTAACTGAAATTTTTTATCGTAACAACCAACGATTTATACAGGAAAATCATGACGATTAACAGGGTTGCCCAAACTTTCGCATCCCACTGTATATGTATGAGATCCAATAGATCTAATAGATCCCTTCTCCTTTCCACATCAATATCCCTGTGGGACTATGATAATGATCTGTTGCGTATGCGGTTAGTCTCTGCCAGCCAATCAGCCCAATCCTCTCATACGGTCCAAAAAAAAAAAAAAACTGACACGGAAAAAAAATGCGTTCGTGTGCATGAGCCCTAAGAGTATGGAGCGCTCCACGGACAATACGAGCATTATTTTATTGAAACTCGGGCAACTTGAATACAGCGCGCTGCATCACGTGGGACGCCGAGATTGAACAGCGGCACCACGTGAGATACTGAGATCGAGCGGCCACGACTGCGAGGCAGGTAGTACCGCTTACACTGAAAACGGAGCTGCGGAGGCAGAGGTGAGCTCGCCTGCTACCACGTGGGACGCCACGGTCGCTGAGCATTATACTACCACAGTGAGTACATAACATGGATTACTGATAGGAATGTATTGTCAAAGAGGAATTAGTACCAACATAAAGATGAATGGAAAAAACAACTGAATGGGGGGGATATAGAAGAACGTCAAACATAATATAAAACGCAAACCAATTCCCTGCACTGAACAGACAATATATCTATATGTGCGACAAGTGTCTGCCATATGGACCAAAATCAGAGAGACATCACCATCACAATCAGAATAAATGGTTACAGCTCATACTATGAATCGCATTATTCACAATATACGTGACAGAGACTAACCGCATACACAACAGATCATTATCATAGTCCCAAGGAGAAGGAAAAGGGATCTATTAGATCTATTGGATCTATCACATACAGTACAGACCAAAAGTTTGGACACACCTTCTCATTCAAAGAGTTTTCTTTATTTTCATGACTATGAAGGCATCAAAACTATGAATTAACACATGTGAAATTATATACATAACAAACAAGTGTGAAACAACTGAAAATATGTCATATTCTAGGTTCTTCAAAGTAGCCACCTTTTGCTTTGATTACTGCTTTGCACACTCTTGGCATTCTCTTGATGAGCTTCAAGAGGTAGTCCCCTGAAATGGTCTTCCAACAGTCTTGAAGGAGTTCCCAGAGATGCTTAGCACTTGTTGGCCCTTTTGCCTTCACTCTGCGGTCCAGCTCACCCCAAACCATCTCGATTGGGTTCAGGTCCGGTGACTGTGGAGGCCAGGTCATCTGGCGCAGCACCCCATCACTCTCCTTCATGGTCAAATAGCCCTTACTTTCAAAGTTTTCCCAATTTTTCGGCTGACTGACTGACCTTCATTTCTTAAAGTAATGATGGCCACTCGTTTTTCTTTACTTAGCTGCTTTTTTCTTGCCATAATACAAATTCTAACAGTCTATTCAGTAGGACTATCAGCTGTGTATCCACCTGACTTCTCCTCAATGCCACTGATGGTCCCAACCCCATTTATAAGGCAAGAAATCCCACTTATTAAACCTGACAGGGCACACCTGTGAAGTGAAAACCATTTCAGGGGACTACCTCTTGAAGCTCATCAAGAGAATGCCAAGAGTGTGCAAAGCAGTAATCAAAGCAAAAGGTGGCTACTTTGAAGAATCTAGAATATGACATATTTTCAGTTCTTTCACACTTGTTTGTTATGTATATAATTCCACATGTTAATTCATAGTTTTGATGCCTTCAGTGTGAATCTACAATTTTCATAGTCAATAAATAAAGAAAACTCTTTGAATGAGAAGCTGTGTCCAAACTTTTGGTCTGTACTGTATATAGCTAAAAGTGAGATTTTGACCTTAAATGTGGTTTATGTTATTCTATTTAAATATTTTAGTTATTTTATATATATATTACTATTTGTATTTCTAGATGTTGTGAATTAATAAATATTTGTATAAAAGATGCAACTGTTGGCCCTGGATGGTTCCAGTGAAGAGTGCCCGTCTATAGATATATATTGGTAGGAGATGCTCTGGAAAATATTTTTCAACCTAGTAATGTCTGTAGAATACCCATCATGACACACGGAGGGAAAAAAATTACAACACTTGGCTTCACAGATATCTTTATAGACGACCCACTGACCTTCTTGTCATGGATGTCATCAAGGACATGGACATGTCAAGGAGGTCTCAGTTTGTGCCCACTCAAAGAATCAACACACCTGAAATGCTCTGTGCTGCTTGCACCCTGCTCCTTCTACTATACAGTCGTGGCCAAAAGTTTTGAGAATTACATAAATATTGGAAATTGGAAAAGTAATAGCAATTTGCATATACTCCAGAATGTTATGAAGAGTGATCAGATGAATTGCATAGTCCTTCTTTGCCATGAAAATTAACTTAATCCCAAAAAAACCTTTCCACTGTATTTCATTGCTGTCATTAAAGGACCTGCTGAGATCATTTCAGTAATCGTCTTGTTAACTCAGGTGAGAATGTTGACGAGCACAAGGCTGGAGATCATTATGTCAGGCTGATTGGGTTAAAATGACAGACTTGACATGTTAAAAGGAGGGTGATGCTAGAAATCAGTGTCCTTCCATTGTTAACCATGGTGACCTGCAAAGAAACGCATGCAGCCATCATTGCGTTGCATAAAAATGGCTTCACAGGCAAGGATATTGTGGCTACTAAGATTGCACCTCAATCAACAATTTATAGGATCATCAAGAACTTCAAGGAAAGAGGTTCAATTCTTGTTAAGAAGGCTTCAGGGCGTCCAAGAAAGTCCAGCAAGCGCCAGGATCGTCCCCTAAAGAGGTTTCAGCTGCGGGATCGGAGTGCCACCAGTGCAGCGCTTGCTCAGGAATGGCAGCAGGCCGGTGTGAGTGCATCTGCACGCACAGTGAGGCCAAGACTTTTTGAAGATGGCCTGGTGTCAAGAAGGGCAGCAAAGAAGCCACTTCTCTCCAAAAAAAACATCAGGGACAGATTGATCTTCTGCAGAAAGTCTGGTGAATGGACTGCTGAGGACTGGGGCAAAGTCATATTCTCCGATGAAGCCTCTTTCCGATTGTTTGGGGCATCTGGAAAAAGGCTTGTCCGGAGAAGAAAAGGTGAGCGCTACCATCAGTCCTGTGTCATGCCAACAGTAAAGCATCCTGAGACCATTCATGTGTGGGGTTGCTTCTCATCCAAGGGAGTGGGCTCACTCACAATTTTGCCCAAAAACACAGCCATGAATAAAGAATGGCACCAAAACACCCTCCAACAGCAACTTCTTCCAACAATCCAACAACAGTTTGGTGAAGAACAAAGCATTTTCCAGCACGATGGAGCACCATGCCATAAGGCAAAAGTGATAACTAAGTGGCTCGGGGACCAAAACGTTGACATTTTGGGTCCATGGCCTGGAAACTGCCCAGATCTTAATCCCATTGAGAACTTGTGGTCAATCCTCAAGAGGCGGGTGGACAAACAAAAACCCACTAATTCTGACAAACTCCAAGAAGTGATTATGAAAGAATGGGTTGCTATCAGTCAGGAATTGGCCCAGAAGTTGATTGAGAGCATGCCCAGTCGGATTGCAGAGGTCCTGAAAAAGAAGGGCCAACACTGCAAATACTGACTCTTTGCATAAATGTCATGTAATTGTCGATAAAAGCCTTTGAAACGTATGAAGTGCGTGTAATTATATTTCACTACATCACAGAAACAACTGAAACAAAGATCTAAAAGCAGTTTAGCAGCAAACTTTGTGAAAACTAATATTTGTGTCATTCTCAAAACTTTTGGCCACGACTGTACAGTCCTGTCCTCACTAACATCATCGCACGAGCGGACAGGTCGCTGCCTCTAGAAGATCAGCCCAATCCTCTCCCGCTGCTGCGTTCATTCCTTTGAACTTCATGATGACAGCAGCTCACAGATCTCCATCCGGACTTGATAATTTGCTATAATGTAGGTAAAACACATTGCCGGAAATCCAGACCACGGAGATCACAAAGGATCGTAAACCCTCAGCTGTGAGAAGTATCCATCATGTTTCCACTCACTGACAGCAAACATAGGTTTTCGAGAACTTTATCCTTAGGAAACACTTTAATTTTTGTCTAAGAAAACTTTTAACACCTATCCACAGGAATATCGGATGGTGGGAGGTTTGACTGCTAGGACCCCCACCGATCCATGGAGCAAGGGGTCCCCAAGTTCTGGGAAGGGCGCATGTCGCTCCACTTCTTTATCCACTTCTATGAAACTGACGGCTACAGCTGAAAATCTGCAACATATCTGCTATGTGTGAACAAACCCTGAAGTATGTATTTTGTGGCAAAATGCGGATCCGGAAAAAATACCTCTTTTTTTGCAGACCCATTGTAACAAAATGGACAAGAATATGATGTTCTATCTTTTTTTTCGGGGTTGCGGATTGTCAAACGGATGCTGACGTCACACGGTGTGCTGTCCGCATTATTTGAAATGAATTTGTTGTGTGAATGGGGCCTAAGAAAAAGCAGCACTGCTCACATTTACACCTGCGTCCATAGCTTCAGCCATGAAGACGACCGCTGGAAGGCAAATCTCCGTAATTCACTAACACGAGGGCGGCGCAATAAATGTTTCACTTTTATACAAAGTTGCTTTCAATGGTGCGGACCTTGTATTAGGGATGGGTGCGATTTCACAGAACTTTGCTACATCAAACAGTAATTAACTCCTTCAAAGAAGCCGGTGATTACCCCCCTTCCACCCAAGTACCTTTTTTCTCCTGGATGATAATCAGCCGGTATTTACAGCCGAGCACCTGGCGTTTCGCACACGAGGTGCTCTCGCAGGTTGAGCAGGTCTCTCAGATCCTCCACCTGTCCGTTCAGGTCTGTCTTCCAGGGCGACGCATCTCTTGTCCTCTCTTCTGAAGACCAGGCTTGCAAGACCTGAAGCTCGGGCAGCGACACTTTGTCAGTACCTTGTTTTGGAAACAATGCGGGTCAATTACTAACATCGTTTTGAAACTTTTTAAATATTGTTAAATGGGCATTTTTACACCATTCTTGCCACTTGGGAGTGACGGGAGAACATCAGCCCCAGCAAAAATGTTGGCGAAAAAGTACTTCACTCAGGGAGGGGGGATAGTTTTTACTCCAGGAGCACGGACTGCCGGAGGATGCGTCTAATTTATAATGCCGCGTGCGCTTTGTCATAAATTAGTTGCATCCTCCAGCAGCGCAGGGAGGAGTTAAAGACCAGCGTAAAATGCCAGTCTTTGTAAATGACCCCCACTTTCTCCAATGTTTCCTAATGCTGAGCAGACGGAAAACAGATTCTGATGTTTATTAGGCCTCATTCACACGACCGTTGTTTGGGTCTGCATCCGAGCAGCACTCCGTGTGCCGTCCACATCCATAGATCTGTTCCGTGGCCCCACAAAAAAAAAAAAAATCTGTCCTATTCTTTTCCATAGTCATTTCTATTATGGACGGCCCATTCCATTCCGTAAACTGCGGAAAGCACACGGGGCGGCATCCGTGTTTTGCAGACCGCAAAACACAGCAGAGTGGTATACATGTAGCCTTAGGCTACATGCACACGACCCTATGTGTTTTGCGGTCCGCAAAAAAAAAACGGATGACATCCATATGCCATCCGTTTTTTTTGCAGATCCATTGTGACAATGCCTAAAACGGACAAGAATAGGACATGTTATATTTTTTTTGCAGGGCTACAGAATGGACAGACAGATGCAGATAGCACACGGTGTGCGGTCCGCATTTTTTGCGGACCCATTGAAATGAATGGGTCTGCATCCTATCCGCAAAAAAAACAGAACAGACATGGAAACAAAATACGTTCGTGTGCATGAGGCCTTTAGGGTCCATTCACACGTCCTGTGGGTGTTTTGCAGATCCACGAATCCGCAAAATACGGACATCGGCGATGTGCGTTTCCGCATTTTGCGGACCACACATCACCGGCACTTAATAGAAAATGCCTATTCTTGTCCGCAATTGCGGACAAAAATAGGACATGTTCTATTTTTTTCAGGAACGGAATTGCGGACTCGGAAGTGCGGATCCTCAATTCCGGATAGAAATGAATGGGTCCGCAATTCTGTTCCGCAAAATGCGGAACGAAATTTGCGGACGTGTGAATGGACCCTAAGGCTGAGTTCACATCATTGTTATTTTTCCTGTGCACGCAGGAATTTTTCTTTTTCCATCTAAAATAACGGATCTCAAATGGAAATGGCTCAAACGGATGCCAAATGTGCATAATGGTGCACAGGATCCGTTTTTTTAACGGGATCCATTTTTTCTTTATTTTTTTGTTCTTTTGAAGGATCAGAAGAACGGAAAAATAACGGTGATGTGAACGCAACCTTAAAGGAGCACTCTGGAAAAAATGATACTCTTGGTTATGCTTAGTGCAGGGACAGGAGGCGTGGGGCATTCTCTCTTCATTTTGGGGGTCTTGTGTCCCTGTTCTCATGATCTGGGGGGACCCAGAGGTAGGACCCCCTGATATAATAATTATTCCCTATCCTGTAGACAGGATAACTTCTCACTATCAAAATACCTTTTTATTGGGTCACCAAGTGGATTTCCGACTACCAGCCCCTGTACAAAAATTAGGCGCATCCTCAAGCAGTTTGTGCTGGTTGGATCAGTTTATAGACAACATTTCTGCCTAGAAATGGCGTAAATGTTTGCGAATGTGCAGGGGGCTGATTAGTCGCCCCGGACGGCGCAGAGATGTCCATGCAACAAATTGGCCTAGCACTGTAAGTAAATGACCCCCAACGCAGTCAAAAGAGTGAACTGATCTTAAAGGGATTGTCTCATCTCAGACAATGATGGCAGATCGCTATGATATCCGACAGGTACCACCTCTGGGACCTGCTCCTATCCCCCCAAAGTATAGGACAGTGAGTTCTGAAATTAGGCGAATGCTGGCTATGATTTTTCCAGCAGTCCTATGGGGATGAATGGAGAGGTGACTCTACATTGACTTCTATGGGACCTGCAGAAAGTGGCCCCCTAAGTGAAGGACAGCGCGCCGCGCATGCACAGCCCCCTCTTCATTCACTGCTATTGGCCAGCACTCGCCTATTTTCAGAACTCCCATACCGGTGAATGGAGGCCGGCCGTGCTTGTGCCGTGCTTCACTTTGGGGGGCCATATGCCATCAATGTCTGAGATGGTTTAACCCTTTAACTTTGCTTCAAAGGAGCAGAAAGACTTTAGACAATAAATGCCAAGTAGGGGATAATCAGAGGTAGTGACTTCGACATAAGGCTACATGCACACCATGATATGTATCTTGTGGTCTGCAAACCACGAATCTGCAACATACGGATACCGGCTGCGCGCTGGACGCAGTAGTAGAAATGCCTATTCTTGTCCGCAAAATGGACAAGAATAGGACATGTTCTACCACTTGCGGGACACACACAGATTGGGCCCGATAGAAATGAATGGGTCCTCTGTCCTGGCCTTCTCCAGGCGTGCTTGTAGTGTTGAGGGCTTATTGTCTTCAGTCAGCATCGTCATGCCGTCCTATGAAAAGCTGCTGTGACACCCATCCTCTCAGCGTGAGAACAGGGCGCCGCTGGTAGGGAGGGACGCCACCGACATCTTTTATCACAATCAACTTTACTTGTCTTCAGGAAGAAGAAAGGAAATGCATCCACTCCTCCCGCATCAGCCTTTGTATAGAGAGAGCTGCAACAAATGGGTCAGAATTAGGGATGAGCGAATCGACTTCGGATTAAACATCCGGAGTCGATTCGCATAAGACTTTGTTCTAATACTGTACGGAGCATTAGAATGTATTGGCTCCGATGAGTCGAAGTTATCGCGAGACTTCGCGCAATAACTTCATAAATACATTTGTACTGTAAAAAAACATTTCCACGTGGAACCGAACCCGAGTTTGGGAAATGTTTTTTTTACAGTACAAGTTAATATACTGTAAGCAACAGATCGATGCAGACCTTGTGGTTGTGCGGTTGTGCGGTTGTGCGGTTGTGCGATCCATGTTTTGTTTTGTTTTTCTCTTTTTGGGATTGCAGTAATAATAAAGCACGGCATAGTTGGGGCTCAGGGGGCTGACTATATTCGGGCGTGCTGAAGCTGGACTATAGTTTGCTCCTGGGCTCACAGGACTCTAGAACTAGAGCAAAACTGTTGTTAGAGAGAAGTAAGTGTCATCAGATCGCTTGTAAGGGAGAAACGGAGTCTCAAGTCTCTGGTCAAAGATCCGTCAACAAGATTAGGCCCAGTTCACACAGTTATTTGATCAGTTATTTCTATCGGTTATTGTGAAGCCGACTCAGAGATAAGGTATAAGGGCTCATGCACACAAATGTATTTTCCTTCCGCTTCGTTTTTTTTTGCAGGCCGTATGCAGAACGATTCACTTCAATGGAACCGCAAAAACAACGGCGGGTACTCCGTGTGCATTCCATTTCTGTATTTCTGTTCCGCAAAAAAGTAGTGCCTGTCCTATTATTGTCCACAAATCACGGTCCGAGGCCCCATTCAAGTCAATGGGTCCGCCAAAAATACGGAACGCACACGTAACACATCCGTATTTTGCAGATCCATACAGTAGAAATGCTATGCCCAGACCATATTGCTCATGTGTTTGGTGATTAATAAGTTACTGTTTCCGTTTCCGATCCGCAAAAAACGGATTGCATACGGAAACCATACGGATATGTTTTGTGGTATTACGGAACGGGAGAGGACTTAAATCAGAGAGAAAAAAAAAACCTTAGATATGGAACAACTGATCCATGAAAAACGGACTGCAAAACAACAACGGTCGCGTGCATGAGCCCTAAGGGAAAGATTTGCACCTGTTGGAGCTTCCTCCCAGCAGTGTATTTGGTGACATCACCGGCTCCGATGGGTGGGCATTAGAGGTGCCCATTAGTGCCAGTGACATCACCGGGCTCACTGCTAGGCAGAAGCCTCCACCTAGCAGTCCCTATGAAGAGCCCGTGATGTCACCGGATCTCCTAAAAAAGCCTTGGCCCTGTGCAATCCAGCGCAGAGCAACAGAGAATGAGATGTTCGGAAGGGGGGGGGGGGGGGGGGGGGGGGTGAAGATGAAGATATGTCTGGACCCAGACAACCCATTTAATGACATTTATTTACACGTACAGTACAGACCAAAAGTTTGGACACACCTTCTCATTCAAAGAGTTTTCTTTATTTCCATGACTATGAAGGCATCAAAACTATGAATTAACACATGTGGAATTATATACATAACAAACAAGTGTGAAACAACTGAAAATATGTCATATTCTAGGTTCTTCAAAGTAGACATCTTTTGATTTGATTACTGCTTTGCACACTCTTGGCATTCTCTTGATGAGCTTCAAGAGGTAGTCCCCTGAAATGGTCTTCCAACAGTCTTGAAGGAGTTCTCAGAGATGCTTAGCACTTGTTGGCCCTTTTGCCTTCACTCTGCGGTCCAGCTCACCCCAAACCATCTCGATTGGGTTCAGGTCCAGTGACTGTGGAGGCCAGGTCATCTGGCGCAGCACCCCATCACTCTCCTTCATGGTCAAATAGCCCTTACTTTCAAAGTTTTCCCAATTTTTCGGCTGACTGACTGACCTTCATTTCTTTACTTAGCTGCTTTTTTCTTGCCATAATACAAATTCTAACAGTCTATTCCGTAGGACTATCAGCTGTGTATCCACCTGACTTCTCCTCAACGCCACTGATAGTCCCAATGCCATTTATAAGGCAAGAAATCCCACTTATTAAACCTGACAGGGCACACCTGTGAAGTGAAAACCATTTCAGGGGACTACCTCTTGAAGCTCATCAAGAGAATGCCAAGAGTGTGCAAAGCAGTAATCAAAGCAAAAGGTGGTTACTTTGAAGAACCTAGAATATGACATATTTTTAGTTGTTTCACACTTGTTTGTTATGTATATAATTCCACATGTGTTAATTCATAGTTTTGATGCCTTCATAGTCATGAAAATAAAGAAAACTCTTTGAATGAGAAGGTGTGTCCAAACTTTTGGTCTGTACTGTATGTAGTGTATGTCTGTATAGCTCATTCTCTATACGCGGCGTTTGGTGACGAACCCGCTTTGGGCTGTATGAGAATATCATCCGGTGGTTGACAACTTCTATGTAAATAAAGGCGTAGTACCGCCGGAGGATTACGGGCTTTATCCTCTCCCCGGCGTATCCAGTTCAATGTGTCAGGTTTAGTTGCAGGATAAATAGCGACAGAACAGGGAGCGGGGTCCGACCAGGTTTCACAGGCAGATGCCTTTACACAAAACCATCTGGCAAACAAGGACATGTCAAAGTGATGCGGAAGAAAGCGCGCTCTGTAGTGTTACATTGTACAAGGTAAAGATCCAGCCTCGTCCTATGGAGCCAGCGATCGCCGCCAGGAGACTTTGTATCGGATTTCTCCATTCTATTGTTGGAGACTTGGCAGCGCTGCGCTGTGTAGGACGAACCCATCCCAGGGATGGGAGCGAAACCTGTCGTGTTCCCGTCTAAGGCCACCTGTCTGAACAGCGCTCTGGACGGGCAGCGGCTGAGAGTCGGTGTGTGTCAGTGTTTGCAGAGCTCTCTGACTCAAGCATCTATGATCTGACATACAAAGGGAGACTTTGTGCTTCCTCCCTGGGGTGTTACGGGCAACATGTAGGCGAAGCTTTCATCCCTAACATCCAAAGGAGTGTCACTCATTGACGAAGCTTAATTCCTAATGAGGGATTTAAAATGCGGGTTCACTTTTATTTCGCCGTCTTTTCCCATCTTCATTTCCTATGCCATGAATGCCCGATAGGGAAGGGTCCCGCCTCTAAGACCCAGGGGGGATTCTGACTCGGAGAATGAATATATAGAGAAGGCGGCGCACGTGTCGAGCTCTCTCCATTCAAGTCTATGGGAGTTACAGAACACAACCTACCCCCTTTATGGGCTCATTGCCCAGGGTCTGTGTTTTCTCACCTGTGGTTTTGATGTTTGTACTTTATAATCATTCTGAAATGGAAATTATTTGTCTGTGCATTGACTTTATGCTATCTGAATAAGAAGAGCTGCAGTGCAAAGCATGGTGGACAAGGCAGCTATATAAGCCACTGATGGGAGAGGAGAACCTTATACTCCAGCAGACGAGTTCCCTAAGATGGAATCACTATCTGTGTTCTAATGAAGCAGAATTATAAAGTAACCAGATACATTTAGGCTACAGATGGCGACTTAGGTGCCACCATGCTGAATGCTGAAATGTCACCTGCTACATACTGTGACGCAGACGCCAAACATATCCTCCAACAGCCCCATCTGCAGGGGCCATCTGTCCCAGGAACTGGACCTCAAAAGCTCATGCATGAATGGGGCAATTCTAGGTGAATTTGAGGGTGAAAGTGTCCCATAATATGGGGTATTTGGAAAGCACGTGTACACTGTGTGGTTTCAGCCGTGGCCACTTTTTTCCCACTGATCTGCCTTTAGTTGCTTAATTTTAAAATGAATTAGGTAACGGTGGATCAAAGTCAAATCGGATTGGGCGTGTTGAAATCTGACAGCCTGATCTAGCATGCATCTCTTAGGCCTCATGCACACGACCGTGTGCCAGCCGTGCCCATGCCGCAAATTGTGGTCCGCAATGCACGGGCACCAACCGTGTGTCAGCTGTCTTCGGACGCGGACCCAATCAATTGAATGGGGTCCGCGATCCGCATCAGACGGTCCGCGCCGCAAAAAAGTAGTGCATGCACAGACAGAAAAACCCACTGAAGCACTTCGTAGTGCTTCCAATCCGTGCCTCCGTTCCGCTCCACACTGTATCTTCCGGATTGTGGACCCATTCAAGTCAAAGGGTCCGCACCCGTCATACGGTGTGCACACGGCCGGTGAACGTGTATTGCAGACCCGCGGATGGCGGGCCGCAATACGGGCATGGACCTGCAGCGACCGGACCGCAGGGGCAACACATGCGTTACGGTGGGCCGATGGGGGTAGTAGTTCATATACTCACGGTTAGCAGAGCCTCCCTGGGCCGGCAGTGCAGCGGAGGGAAGGACAGGACTAAATCCTCCGGGGCACTCTCTATTGCAGGGAACACCAGATGGAAGTTGAGGTGCCCTTGATGGTGTAGGTGTTTAAGGTGCTTTTGTGGCTGGGCCCCTGTTTGGTGACGCCAGCACCATAAGGTGCAAATGTTGAGGGTAGTAGAAAGGATGAGGAGTCAGTTGTAGTAAAACAGTTGAACATTTACTTAAATCATATGTCTCAGGACCGTTGGTACAGTTCATCAGTACAGTGCACTAATATGGCATAAAGGATTATTCCGAAATTAGTTTAGCTGTAATCCTTACAACAGGTCTGGCAATTGTCAGATGAGGAGTTTTCCTAATGCTGTTACGTTACAGGAAAGACAAAAGTTCTCTTCTTAGATACATAGTTCTACTTTAAGTCCAATCTCTAGCACTCAGGTACTGAATATAATGGTTTCCTTACTTTTATATTAAGGCAATCCAATAAGGGCGTTCTCCCTCGTGGCAGGCAAACTCTCTGCTACATTATTTTTATGCAGTATGCTCTCCTGAAGTATTCAGGTTCACTATGTCCCAGAAGGCATTTAGTGAAAAAATACTAATCATCCATTTGTTTCCAGGTACCTTTAAGTTTCTCCTGGTCCCTGGTGCTTGTGAAGTCCCTTGGCTAGACTCAGCTCTAATCTTCAGTAGACTTTCTCTATATTATTACATTGACTCACTTGTCTGTGCTGGGCTGCTGTGACTACTTGGTCTGTCCTCTCCAGGCTTGATCAGGGTCCAGAGGAAACAAAGGCAGCTACATCTTGGACTGAGCATGAGCACTCTCCTACTACTTTCTTATTAGCACACCCCAAGTTATATATAATATGTGGCGCCAGCACCACCTAAGGGCGAATAAATGCAATGACAATGCCAGCCTGAACTTAGGAAATACAATACATTAAACACATATACAGAAATTTAAGGGGACCACTTATACACACATAAGTGAGATGCTGAAGACCTGCTACGGTCGTGTGCATGAGGCCTTAAAGGGGTCTTCCAGGTCATCATTGCCTGTTTGGTGGGGGTCCGATTCCAGGCACCCCATCAATCGTTTTTTGGAAGGGGCTGTTGTGCCCTGTGTCCTCTTCCCCAGCCTGTCATATCGCGTCCATCAGTTCAAGTGAAAGGAAATTAGCTGCAATACCCAGCACAGCCACTATACAACGTACGGCGCTTTGCTTGGTATAAGATGAAAAGGCAGCAGTCAGACCCCCACTGATCTGGCATCGATGACGGTTTGCAAAAAATATGGATGATGTCCGTGTGCATTCCGTATTTTGCGGAACGGAACAGCTGGCCCCTAATAGAACAGTCCTATCCTTGTTCGTAATGCGGACAATAATAGGACATGTTCAATTTTTTTGCGGAACGGAAATACGGACATACAGAAACGGAATGTACACGGAGTAACTTCTTTTATCTTGCAGACCCATTGAAAAGAATGGTTCCGCATACGGTCCGCAAAAAAACGGAACAGGCACGAAAAGAAAATACATTCATGTGCATGAGGCCTTAGGCCTCTTGCACACGGCCGTTGTGCTCCCGTGGCCATATTGCGGTCCGCAAATCCGGAGATGCGGTGCGGAACAGAAGCACGGAACCCCGCGGAGTGCTTCCGTGGGGTTCCGATCCGTGCTTCCGTTCCGCAAAAAAAATAGAACTTGCTCTATCTTTTTGCGAAAAAAGGACGGATCACAGACCTATTCAAGTTGAATGGGCCTGGATCTGTCCCGGGCCGCCGCACGGACGTTGCCCGTGCATTGGGGACCGCAAATTGCGGAACGGAACCACAACAGCCGTTTGCAAGAAGCCTTATCCTGAGGACAGATCATGGCTTGCAGAGATGCAGTGTAAGGGCTCATGCACACGACCGCGTGCTGTCCAGGCCCGTATTGCGGCCCGCAATCTGCGGGTCCGCAAAATACGGGCCCCGGCCGTTCTGGCACTACATCATGGATCACTTGAATGGGTCCACAATCCGGAAGGTCAGTGCAGAATGTATGTAGTGCTTCCGTGGAGTTTCTGTCCGTGCCTCCGCACTGCAAAAAAGTAGTGCATGCACCGTTGGATGCGAATCGCGGACCCCATTCAAATGAATGGGGTCGTGTGCATGAGCCCTAAAGCATGGTGAAATAAAGCAGCAGCCTGACCCTGCTAGGAGACAGGACATGACAATAGACAATGCAGCTAAGCCATAGTCCTATATCTGTAACAACCAGAGCGGATTATAGGTATATCTCCCTGACGCATAGTTTTCTGGTCGGATCGCTGCTATCGTTGCTTCTATGGGCAGTTTTATAACCAGCAGGTTACAGTAACTTATGTCTACAGGATAATTAAGGTAGCGTTATGTCATACATGGTAATTAAGTGCATTAACTGTATGTTTTGGACACTTCCCAGTTCCCGCTCTCCTTGTGTGAGGCGTATTCGCCGCCAGCCCCTATATAGGGATTGATACATTCGTTTTTATCTTGCAGATGAGGTTGCTTTTGCCTGATGAGCATTTCCACCTTAAATAAACACATTAGTCCTCGGGGCGCCCGTACACGTGCCAGCAGCGTACGCCACGGTTTTGCGGTGCATCCTTTTGGTCTTGCAGCAGGTACAGGTAAAACACACAGGGCCCGGTTCACACACTGCAGACTGGATGGGTTGGTTTCTTATAGATTCAGTGTAAGAAGTAACATCTGCATACAGTTACATTGTGTCAACTTCTCATCATATTTAAAGGGGTTGTCCAGGATTAGAAAAATATGGCTGCTTTCTCCCAGAGACAGCGCCACACCTGTCCATGGGTTGTGTCAGGTATTGCAGCTCAGCTCCATTGAAGGGAATGGGGCTGAGCTGCAATACCACACTCAACCTGTGGATAGGTGCAGTGCTGTTTGTGAGAGAAAAACCCTTTAGGATCTCTGCTTGCTCTCAATGATTGGGAACATATATACCCAGAGTCTGAAAACCTGTTCAGACCTAGTCTCACAGCTGAGGGTTTGCTACAATTATATCCAATCTAGACACTCCTCTGTGAGCTAAACATCCTGGACTGATACATTGTAACAAACCATCAGCAGAGAATAGAGATGTGTACTGCTAATGTGTTAAGCGGGCGTGGCCTGCACTGCACCGTGGGCCTAGGCCCCGCCTTTGGTGCACTGAAGCCTTCATTTGAATGAATAATAAAAGTTTTCTTATTACTGGGAAAAACACAGCCAAGTCTTTTCACAAAGACAGGTATCATTTTGATCAGCAGAATCAACCCTACCAGGGAGTATATCTGGTTTATTAGGGTTGATACCTAGCAGGGAATTGCAGCTGCCCCTATTCATTTCAAAGGGGCTGCCCTGGGGTTGGCTGCAGGCCCCTGTACAGTGGGTGGCCGGGGCCCCGCTGCGCGGGCAAATACTTCACTAGGATATGCCTCCATTGTCCGATAGGCGTGGGTCCCAGCTATCTCCTAAACGGAGCCCCAAAAGCAGTGGAGGGCGCACTGCGCAAGCACAGCCGCCCTCCATCAATTTCTATGGGGCCGACGAAAATAGCTCAGTGCTGGTTGGGCTATTTCCGTCGAGCCCATAGAAGCGAATGGGAGCGGGGGGGGGGGGGGGGCAGTAATGCGCGTTGCGCTCCCATTCACTTCTATGAGGAGAGCGTTTGGTGGTGGCCGGACTGGAGTCCTCCAGCCACCACTTCGGCCCACTCCGTTCTCGATATAGGTGCGGGTCCCACTTCACACAATGGGGGCATAGCCTAGCGATATGCCCCCATTGTCTCAGATGAGACAACCCCTTTAAGAGGCCGACCCAGCGGACCATGAAATGTTGGCTTATAGCGAGAGACCGGAATACCCCTTTAAGGGGACAGAGCTAATTGGTCGGAAATAATGACATTGTCACACCTGATGCACCAGGTATCACTATAACTTATCTGTGGCCACCTACCGTCAGTGGTTCTCAATAGGAGAAAGGAGCAAGTGAGGCCGGGGAATGCGCAGTGGATGGCGGCAGCCTGTGAAGGCAGTGCGCTGGCGTGTCGTTACAAGCTGGCCGGGTGACTGCCGGCTGATCAGAGCAACTGGCAAAGGGGCTTTCCACCAGCAGTGATACTGATTAAAGCCGGGGGGCTCCTTTAATCATATGGATCCGAGGGGAGAAATCCCAGGACAACAGGTGTATGAGCAGGGCACAGCAGGGCGGCATCCTGCTCTGTGCCCATAATCTCCTCCATTCCTATGGGATTCTGATGCACACGTCCCCTCTGCTCTGCCAGGATCTGTAGGGTTTTTTTTCAGGACCCAGACACTTCTTTTAATGTTTTGTAAACCACAGAAGAAATTAGCCCCCCCCCCTCAAAAAAACTCCAAAGAACAGTCCTTTACAAGAAATCATAATATGAAGCCCCCCTCTCTGACTTCTTCTCCTGTGTGTCAGTCTTCACTGTGACTGTGTCATTCTATTGATCAACCAGGAAGGTAAGAATGTGTCGTCTATAATACGTATAGTATTGGCAAAGGGGCACTAAGGCACTGCTACCACGTGCGCCCAGTGTGTACTGAAGTGCAGAGAGCTGAACCAGACCCCGAGCCTTGAGCAGGAGATGGAGGTCTCTATATGAGGATCTGCCTACTTCCCAGTCTATAGATGCGAGGTACTGCTGTAGGTGCTCACCTGGAGGAAGAAGAAGAGGTAGTTTGCATACAGTGTGGGCTGTTATCAGGAGAATGTTACTTTGGACTTTGCTGACAGATGTAAGAAAGACATACAGCAGTGCAGCTTCTCTGGATGCCGCTGGACCAGCTTTATATCAACCAAAGCAGCAGAGCAGCATGCATCTCCATCACTAGCAGAGCAGCATGCCTCTCCATCTCCCTCACTGCAGCATGCATCTCCATCATCAGCAGTGCAGCATACATCTCCATCACCAGCAGAGCAGCATGCATCTACCTCACTGCAGCATGCATCTCCATAACCAGCAGAGCAGCATGCATCTCCATCACCAGCAGAGCAGCATGCATCTCCATCATCATCATCAGTGCAGCATGCATCTCCATCTCCCTCACTGCAGCATGCATCTCCATCACCAGCAGAGCAGCATGCATCTGCATCTCCCTCACTGCAGCATGCATCTCCATCTCCCTCACTGCAGCATGCATCTCCATCATCAGCAGTGCAGCATACATCTCCATCACCAGCAGAGCAGCATGCATCTATTCCACTAGCGAAGCAGCATGCATCTCTATCACAGAGCAGCAATGTTCATACAATGCACAGATTGCAGCATATGATCTATCTCTATCACTAGTACAGGAGCATGCATGTCTATCAGCAGCAAAGGAGCACCACAGTATACATCTCTATTACTAGCAGAGCAGCAGTATAGTATGCATCTCTATCACTAGCGGAGCAGCATGCATCACTATCCCTAGCAGAGCAGCATGCATCTCTATCACCAGAGGAGCAGAATGCATCTCTATCACCAGCGGAGCAGCATGCATCTTTATCACCAGCGGAGCAGCATGCCTCTCTATCACTAGCGGAGCAGCATGCATCTCTATCACTAGCAGAGTAGCATGCATCTCTATCTCTAGCGGAGTAGCATGCATCTCTATCACCAGCGGAGCATCATGCATTTCTATCACTAGCGGAGCAGCATGCATCTCTATCACCAGCGGAGCAGCATGCCTCTCTATCACCAGCGGAGCAGCATGCATCTCTATCACCAGCAGAGCAGCATGCATCTCTATCACCAGCAGAGCAGCATGAATCTCTATCACCAGCAGAGTAGCATGCATCTCTATCACCAGCGGAGCAGCATGCATTTCTATCACTAGCGGAGCAGCATGCATCTCTATCACCAGCGGAGCAGCATGCATCTCTATCACCAGCAGAGCCGCATGCATCTCTATCACCAGCAGAGCAGCATGCCTCTCTATCACCAGTGGAGCAGCATGCATCTCTATCACCAGCAGAGCCGCATGCATCTCTATCACCAGCGGAGCCGCATGCATCTCTATCACCAGCGGAGCAGCATGCATCTCTATCACCAGCGGAGCAGCATGCATCTCTATCACCAGCGGAGCAGCAATGTTCATACAATGCACAGATTGCAGCACATGATCTGTGGATATTCCTGCCAACAGAGGTGAAGGAAACCCTGCTGTCAACAGCACTAAGCCTTCCAATATACGCCCCTAATATAGTGAGGCCGTGGCAGAGTGCCAGGCAGCTGGTTAAATAACACCAACAGGATGCCAGGCAAACAGTAAGGACATACCGTGTCGCTGTGTAGAATTGCCCACAGGGAGATCCAGGATATGGAATTAATGACCCGCATCATCTCTGCCGCCAGAACCAACGCAGAGTCGCATACACATATAGCGAGGTGATTATACTGGGAGCTTCAAGGGCCCATCAACTAAATACCAGTCATACCAGGGGCCACCATGCAAAGCATAGTACACAAAGAACCTAGTAGGTGGCTGAGGGGGCCCTAGATGCAACATCTGAAGCCTGTATGAAAACTCCTTTGCTGGAAGAGGTTGGGGGGTTTCAATTGCCAGCAATGGGGGGCAGGAGGTGATTACAAAAATCTGAGTCCATTTTAACTGGAGCCTGGGAATAGTCAGATCAACCTTGGATAGAGGAAAACTGAAGAAAATCATGTTTTTAAGAAAAATGAGGGGCCGTGCATTTAGGAGCAGCTGAACCTCTTACTGGAGTACACAGGTCCTGCAACCTGACCGCCTTTATAGCGATGATGATGATGGTTTTCTATCCACCTTTATGGCACAAACCATAGAAATCCAGACCTGCACTTACAGATATCGTCACCTTCAGCCTCAGCGGGTACAACGCAGCGTCAAAGGGTTTTAGGATCAGAAACTTGTCTGAAAATTATTGTACTGCCACAAAGATGCCTGAGGGCAAATAAAGAAAAGATGTCGTGCAATAAGGGAGGAGAAAATGGGGTTCCCCTCCTGGTGCTGGATTACGCGGCCATACAACCCCGTTATAAGACAGCAGGGATCAGCAGTTTACCTCTTCCCATTCCTTGGAGGTGACAAGAGGCAGCAAGACCCAGGGGAAGGATCTCCTCGCTAAGGGCTCATTCAGAGGAACGTATGGCCGCTGTGCCCATATTGTGGACCGCACAGTGTCGCGGAGGCATGGACCTTGCGGATTGCGGACCCAATTCAAGTCAAGCTGTTTACAGTCAGCAACATGGACACCGCAGCCATACGTCGTGTGAATGAGCCCTAAAGTTGCATGTTGTTCTGGTGCAAAAGCTACAGTTCCTAGAATTTAAATCACCAGAAAAAGCTCCAAGGTGGGAGATCGTAGGACTGAAGCATAAGTAATGTAATGTATATACACAGTGACTGCACCAGCAGAATAGTGAGTGCAGCTCTGGAGTATAATACAGGATGTAACTCAGGATCAGTACAGGATAAGTAATGTAATGTATGTACACAGTGACTGCACCAGCAGAATAGTGAGTGCAGCTCTGGAGTATAATACAGGATGTAACTCAGGATCAGTAAAGGATAAGTAATATATGTACACAGTGACTGCACCAGCAGAATAGTGAGTGCAGCTCTGGAGTATAATACAGGATGTAACTCAGGATAAGTACAGGATAAGTAATGCATGTACACAGTGACTGCACCAGCAGAATAGTGAGTGCAGCTCTGGAGTATAATACAGGATGTAACTCAGGATCAGTACAGGATAAGTAATGTAATGTATGTACACAGTGACTGCACCAGCAGAATAGTGAGTGCAGCTCTGGAGTATAATACAGGATGTAACTCAGGATCAGTACAGGATAAGTATTGTATGTACACAGTGACTCCACCAGCAGAATAGTGAGTGCAGCTCTGGAGTATAATACAGGATGTAACTCAGAATCAGTACAGGATAAGTAATGTAATGTATGTACACAGTGACTGCACCAGCAGAATAGTGAGTGCAGCTCTGGAGTATAATACAGGATGTAACTCAGAATCAGTACAGGATAAGTAATGTAATGTATGTACTGTGAGACAGTGACAGGTCTCACTCAGGTTAGAGGCAAGGAAGGGGTGGATAGTGCGGTCCACACCCCTGTTCCACCACAGGTGAGAGAAGCTGGAGGTAATTAGCCTGGCATAAGGCACCTCCCAGAGTGTCATAAGGGGGTAGTGTGTTACCTGTGGACAGAGGCCTGGAGGCTCTGTCTGTGTGGTCTCAGCTGGGCAAGGCTGAGGGACCACAAGGCTGGGAGATAGCCTGGAGTTGGGGGATGCAGCGACGCCTGGGAGGGTCGCAGGGCCATAGTCAGGCAGACTACTAAGGCTGCGTTCACACGGGCGAGATTTCCGCGCGGGTGCAATGCGGTAGGTGAACGCATTGCACCCGCACTGAATCTGGACCCATTCATTTCAATGGGGCTGTTCAGATGAGCGATGATTTTCACGCATCACTTATGCGTTGCGTGAAAATCGCAGCATGCTCTATATTCTGCGTTTTTCACGCAACGCAGGCCCCATAGAAGTGAATGGGGTTGCGTGAAAATCGCATGCATCCGCAAGCAAGTGCGGATGCGGTGCGATTTTCACGCACGGTTGCTAGGTGACTGTCTATACACTGTATTATTTTCCCTTATAACATGGTTATAAGGGAAAATAATAGCATTCTGAATACAGAATGCTTAGTAGGTGATCAATTGAGGGTTAAAAAATAAAAAAAATTAACTCACCTTGTCCTCTTGTTCGCGTAGTTCTCCCGGTCTTTAGTTCTTTAAAAAGATGAACTATGGGCTAAAGGACCTTTGGTGACGTCAGATCACATGCTCCAATCACAGGGTCCATCACCGCGGTGATGGACCATGTGATTGGAGCATGTGATCTGACGTCACCAAAGGTCCTTTAGCCCATAGTTCATCTTTTGAGAAGTAAAGAAGAGACCGGGACTTACGCGAACAAACGGAGAAGGTGAGTTATTTTTTTTTATTTTTTTTAACCCTCAACTGATCACTTACTATGCATTCTGTTTTCAGAATGCTATTATTTTCCCTTATAACCATGTTATAAGGGAAAATAATAACATCTACACAACACCGAACCCAAACCTGAACTTCTGTGAAGAAGTTCGGGTCTGGGTACCACAGTCGGTTTTTTATCACGCGCGTGCAAAACACATTGCACACGCACGATAAAAACTGAACATCGGAACGCAATCGCAGTCAAAACTGACTGCAATTGCATTCCTACTCGCGCGGGTTTGCCGCAACACACCGGGACGCATCCGGAACTAATCCGGACACGCTCGTGTGAACCCAGCCTAAGCCCCAATCCCCCACAAGAAATACTGAACTGGAGACAGTGGGCGTTCTGTGCTCTGTACAGCCAGGAGGCTGTGGGACATTGGCTGACAAAAGCCGCATGAGTTCACAGGGTGTGAACTGGGACCTAGGTGAGTCAGGAAACTTTATGTTTAGTTAGAGCCTGGACGGGCAGGTGTTTATTATTTTATGTGGATGTCACATGTGTTAGGTGAAGCTGCGACTTCATGATAACCTGTATTGGTTGGAGTGTGCACAATAAATACACGGTTTGGACCTGAAACCTGGTGTCCTAAAGGCGTATCTGTGAGAATGACCCCCGGTGAAGAGCTAATCCCCTACAGTACACAGTAACTGCACCAGCAGAATAGTGAGTGCAGCTCAGGAGTATAATACAGGATGTAACTCAGGATCAGTACAGGATAAGTAATGTATGTACACAGTGACTCCACCAGCAGAATAGTGAGTGCAGCTCTGGAGTATAATACAGGATGTAACTCAGGATCAGTACAGGATAAGTAATGTATGTACACAGTGACTGCACCAGCAGAATAGTGAGTGCAGCTCTGGAGTATAATACAGGATGTAACTCAGGATCAGTACAGGATAAGTAATGTATGTACACAGTGACTGCACCAGCAGAATAGTGAGTGCAGCTCTGGAGCATAATACAGGATGTAACTCAGGATCAGTACAGGATAAGTAATGTATGTACACAGTGACTGCACCAGCAGAATAGTGAGTGCAGCTCTGGAGTATAATACAGGATGTAACTCAGGATCAGTACAGGATAAGTAATGTATGTACACAGTGACTGCACCAGCAGAATAGTGAGTGCAGCTCTGGAGTATAATACAGGATGTAACTCAGGATCAGTACAGGATAAGTAATGTATGTACACAGTGACTGCACCAGCAGAATAGTGAGTGAAGCTCTGGAGTATAATACAGGATGTAACTCAGGATCAGTACAGGATAAGTAATGTATGTACACAGTGACTGCACCAGCAGAATAGTGAGTGCAGCTTAGCTTAGCCGGCCCAGGCCATTGATACTAATCGTGACGTCACTGGGCTAGAGGTAAACAGTGAGAAGGCAGCGGCGAGGGTCCCGGGTGTCTGACCCCCGCCGATCAGATGCTGATGATCTATCCAGAGGATAGATCATCAGTTTAAACAAACTGCAGATCCCCTTTAAGCTTACGCTTCCTGGACTTAAGCTTAAAACATGTCATCAGGGAAGGGTAGATGTCCTCTGGTTCAGGGTGATGTCTCTGACCTCCTGGTACACTTTTTGGCAGATGACAAAGTCAACATTACACTTAAGTGCCCAAGAATCTATCGGAGCTGTTATCGCTGACAATGCCCCAACTGTAAACAGCGCACTGTATACAAACAGCAACGGCACAATCAGCTCGCTCTGTGCCAACTGCGGGAATGCCAGCTGCACCATTACCAGCTGCACTGCCAGCAGAGATGTGAGGACTTAAATGCTATACATGCTGCACGGATGACGCTGGGGCAAGTGGCGGACATAGACAGCTCAGGACCAAAAAAAGTATCAGCCCCTTAAGATTTGTGCTAGCTTTCAGTGAATGGAAACTTTTTTCTGTTTACATCCAGTGAGAGCAAACCTGTATAAGACTCAGCACATCTCATGACTGAAGGTTTGCTACAGTTATATCCAGTCAAATAGTATGGAATTCAGGCTGATACATTTTATCTGCACTGATACATTGTGACAGAAGAGATATTTGTTGTGCTGATGTGCTCACAGGGGATCTTCTAGACTGGACACATTGTAAAAAAAAACTATTAGGTCAGGAATCAGGAAAGTTTTTCAGCCTCTGAATGGATAAAGGAATGATTCCAGTCACTGTCAGCAAGCAGAATTCTTGAAAATACATCTAAACCACTGATACAGAGGAGCTACTGTCTTTTGGCTTCTGCTATAGCACATTATACACAGTTGTCAGATCTATGATTCCTCCATGACTTTCTTCCAGCAATGTAAAGAAACCTTGAAATCATAACCTTTTACAGCCTTTCCAGCGTGCACAGATGCTAGCCATGCTGCAGTGGTTGTACCTGCTCAACCTGCTAGCTAGAAAGCAAATGTTAGACTAACTATTTTGCCGGCAGCAAATAACAGGGTACAAGCCCCATGCAATAAGCGGCCTCCTCTGCATACTGCAATCTCCAATATATATAGTATATGGCTGCGCACTTTGGCTCCATCTGCTGGTAGAGAAGAGGAACTGCTAGCTGCAATATACTCATTGATAAAATAAATCCAGCACCCAGATAGAAATGTTGGATTGCTGCAAAACGTGTCATGATGTTATGTCTCAGGCAGATAAGTAAATCATTACAGGTGCTGATTATACACTGGGTCTTACCTCAAAAGGGCATAAAAATAATTCCCCTGCTGCCTTTCAGAGGCTACTTTTGGGTAGTGTACGTCTAGGTGAAAGATCGCTGACAGCTAGACATGTTTCTATGATTTACTCTAAGACATTTTGCCCAGCCGACAAACGTTGAGAAGAAGACGGGCGTTTTTATGACTTGCCCGCCATCTAGGCCGGTCTCACCTAGCTGTTAGGAGATGTTGGGAGCAGTGGTTACGTGACGGCACATACACACTGTGAACAGCCTCTAAATGTCTCTGCTCCAACCATTTCCAGGGGCTAAACCTCTTAAAGACCGGGCCTATTTTTCATTTTTGATTTTTCCTCCCCACATTCCAATAGCAATAACTTTTTTAATTTTCCATTAACATAGCCATATGGAGGCAAATTTTTTTGTGGGACAAGATGTTTTTTTTTTAATGGCACCATTTCATTTACCATGTCTTGTATTGGAAATATTGAAAAAAATTATTTGTGGGGAAAAATTGAAAAAAACAAAAAAACAAAACTATTCCGCCAAGGTTTTGACATCACAGCCTTCACTGTGCGCTCAAAATGACATGACATCCTTACTCCGCAGCTCAATACCATTGCGGCAATCCCAAACTTGTATAGTTTTTATTTTGTTTAATTACTTTAAAAAAAAAAAAAAACTTTGAAAGAAACTAAATCTTTCTTGGCATTGCCGTTTTCTGACAGCCATACATTTTTATACTTCAGTCTACAGAGCTGTGTGAGGGCTTGTTGTTTTGCAGAACAAACTGATTAAAACTATTTTTGTGTTTTTTATTTATTTTTTCAAACTTTTTTTTACTTCTTACTTAATAAATATTAGCCCCCTTAGAGGGCTAGCGCCTCAGATCTTTTGATCCCTTATCCTATTCACCCTAATAGAGATCTATTACAGTGAATGGGATTTTGATGTGCTCCCTGCAGAGCTGTGCCTCATGCACAGCTTAGAAGGGAGGTTACTATAACAGCCCTGGGAAGCCTCAGATGGCCCCAGCTGTCATGGTAACCAATTGGAGCCCCGAGATTTCACTGTGGGGGCTCCGATCGGAAGGCAGAGGGAGCCGGCTTCCCTCTGCTTCACCTCACAGATGCTGCCATTACTGTTGAATGCAGCATCTGAGGGGTTAAATGAAACATAATGACAAAAAATAGAATAGGGGTTTGAATCCAACATTCTGCAATATTCTAATATATTTGTATAATCCGGTCCTTTAATTCTTCAGTATTTCCAAGATCTCTGGATTTTCAAATGAAAACAACTACAGACCTAATACGTCTCACAGATGAGGATTTGTTGCAATGTATCAATAAGCTGCTGAGCAATCAGTGCTGCAGAGTGATAGCGGTCAATTTTACTGTCACAATGTAGCAAATCCTCAGTTCAGGAGAGGGATTAAGACTGGGGAGTGTTCAGTTTACAGAGAACTTCATTGACTGACTGATTGATACATTGCTGCAAACTTACAGCTGGAGGCAAGAATACATTTGCAGCCTCAGAAGGTGAAGACAAATAGCCCCTTTCACTGACAGCAATCAGAGATTTTGAAAATGTGGAGTTGTCGAACCTCATAGGAGGACATTTCTTAAGAGAGGAAGTTTGGAAGTCGGTTTTGATTCAGTCTTCCTTTTTATAATTTGTGCCAAATGTCACACACACACAGTTTGATAAATGTGGCGCATCTTTAAATATTTCCAGAGATCTTACTAAAGTTTTAACACCCCCCCCCCCCACACACACACACACACTACAATGAAATTGCAAAAATTTTTAGATGTTTTTGAAAAGTTGCATTTGATAAATGTGGAGTACTGTATGCCTACTTTCTTAGCTAACCATACCAACTTTCCAACCCACTATCAAATGCAGAGATTGGCATAAAAAGGTTGCACATTTTTTATTGTCAAAATAGTTTGCGCCAAAACGATAAATTTTTGACACTTGTAAACACGCATACAAGTATTTATAAATTCCCTCCAAAGTCTATTAGAAAGCTGCAGAACATTTCATCTATCGAAGGAAGGCCCAACCTGCGGCCCCCCAACTTTTGCGAAACTACAACTCCTGGCATGCCCTGATAGCTGTAGGCTGTCTGGGCATGATGGAAGTTGTAGTTCTGCAACAGCTGGAGGGCCGGAGGTTGGGCATCCCTGATCTGGACAATGCCACCTACTGGTGGATGTGAGAAGTGCACTCACTTACTTATTAAAGGGGTCTTCCCATCTTGATGGCATACACCTAGGATATACTACCATTTTATGATAGGGGGGATCCAATTCCTTGGACCCCTATGATCTTGAAGATAAAGGGGCTGCAGTCTGCCTTTAGCATTGCTTCCCCTTTCATTCCTATTACCCTGCGGCAGTACACTGGCACCAAGGGTGACGCAGAAGACCCTTTCAAGCAAACTTGACTGGGTGCAATCCCCTGTACAGCAAGGTGGACAGGCAAAAGATAACACAAAATTAGCACGTCTGCCACATTGGTGATGAAGGTCTCAGAGGTTGGACCCCACCGATCATAAAACAACGGCAATATGCCAAACTTTACAAGGAGGAAATACCCCATTAATAACCCTGTTACTGCTGCTTGTTGGCGGCTCCGCTCTGACTCATAGGAGGGCTCCGAAGTTGGGGATCTCCCTCTGTGAGGCCCATTCTAATTAAAGGGTTGTCTCAAATCTAGAGGATATGCTATCAATGTCCAATAGGTGCAGGTCCTACTCCTATCTAGAGGACGGTGACCAGACTGATGCCACCAGGAACGGAGATGTGGTCCTTCACGTGCACTAAGCAATTTTCAGACCTGTCTCTAACAAAACAAGGTCAGCAACCTCAGGCACTCCAGCTGTTGTGAAACTACACCTCCCAGCATACTCCATTTACTTCTATGAAAGTTCTGAGAACAGCCAAGCAAGTCTGCATGCTGGGAGTTGTAGTTTCACCACACCTGAAGTGCCGAAGGTTGCTGATCCCTGACCTGCTGTACATGCTGTGATCATTCTGAGGAAACCAATACTATGCTGTTTGTAACAATTCACATGTTTACAATACATCGCAACATTGTAACCATGGATACAGAGACCCATATTCTGCTCTGCGCTCACATAGCGGCAGGTACTGTATGCTGAAACAAGCATGTATAGAACAATGCTGTTTCTGAATAATCATTTTATATAATTATAAGCATAAACAGCGCACACAGCGGCGAGACATACCGCAACCAGGACCAAGAGATAATAATACAGTAATAATACATTAGGGACTACGACAACAAACAAGGTCAGCACTACAAGAAGTATGACCGCAAACACATGTAATATTAGACGGGAATATTATAAAGAGAAACTCAGGTCAGAGATGACGACTGTTCTCCCAGCTCGGACCCTTCTAATAAATCACACGAGGCTATTCGAAAAGTAAAGACTGGTCTAGAGGAGGCAGTATTATAGTAGTTATATTCTTGTGCACAGGAGGCAGTATTATAGTAGTTATATTCTTGTGCACAGGAGGCAGTATTATAGTAGTTATATTATTGTACATAGGAGCAGTATTATAGTAGTTATATTCTTGTACATAGGAGCAGTATTATAGTAGTTATATTCTTGTACATAGGAGGCAGTATTATAGTAGTTATATTCTTGTACATAGGAGCAGTATTATAGTAGTTATATTCTTGTACATAGGAGCAGTATTATAGTAGTTATATTCTAGTACATAGGAGCAGTATTATAGTAGTTATATACTTGTACATAGGAGCAGTATTATAGTAGTTATATTCTTGTACATAGGAGCAGTATTATAGTAGTTATATTCTTGTACATAGGAGCAGTATTATAGTAGTTATATTCTTGTACACAGGAGGCAGTATTATAGTAGTTATATTCTTGTACATAGGAGCAGTATTATAGTAGTTATATTATTGTACATAGGAGCAGTATTATAGTAGTTATATTCTTGTACATAGGAGCAGTATTATACAGGGAGTGCAGAATTATTAGGCAAGTTGTATTTTTGAGGATTAATTTTATTATTGAACAACAACCATGTTCTCAATGAACCCAAAAAACTCATTAATATCAAAGCTGAATATTTTTGAAAGTAGTTTTTAGTTTGTTTTTAGTTTTAGCTATTTTAGGGGGATATCTGTGTGTGCAGGTGACTATTACTGTGCATAATTATTAGGCAACTTAACAAAAAACAAATATATACCCATTTCAATTATTTATTTTTACCAGTGAAACCAATATAACATCTCAACATTCACAAATATACATTTCTGACATTCAAAAACAAAACAAAAACAAATCAGTGACCAATATAGCCACCTTTCTTTGCAAGGACACTCAAAAGCCTGCCATCCATGGATTCTGTCAGTGTTTTGATCTGTTCACCATCAACATTGCGTGCAGCAGCAACCACAGCCTCCCAGACACTGTTCAGAGAGGTGCACTGTTTTCCCTCCTTGTAAATCTCACATTTGATGATGGACCACAGGTTCTCAATGGGGTTCAGATCAGGTGAACAAGGAGGCCATGTCATTAGATTTTCTTCTTTTATACCCTTTCTTGCCAGCCACGCTGTGGAGTACTTGGACGCGTGTGATGGAGCATTGTCCTGCATGAAAATCATGTTTTTCTTGAAGGATGCAGACTTCTTCCTGTACCACTGCTTGAAGAAGGTGTCTTCCAGAAACTGGCAGTAGGACTGGGAGTTGAGCTTGACTCCATCCTCAACCCGAAAAGGCCCCACAAGCTCATCTTTGATGATACCAGCCCAAACCAGTACTCCACCTCCACCTTGCTGGCGTCTGAGTCGGACTGGAGCTCTCTGCCCTTTACCAATCCAGCCACGGGCCCATCCATCTGGCCCATCAAGACTCACTCTCATTTCATCAGTCCATAAAACCTTAGAAAAATCAGTCTTGAGATATTTCTTGGCCCAGTCTTGACGTTTCAGCTTGTGTGTCTTGTTCAGTGGTGGTCGTCTTTCAGCCTTTCTTACCTTGGCCATGTCTCTGAGTATTGCACACCTTGTGCTTTTGGGCACTCCAGTGATGTTGCAGCTCTGAAATATGGCCAAACTGGTGGCAAGTGGAATCTTGGCAGCTGCACGCTTGACTTTTCTCAGTTCATGGGCAGTTATTTTGCGCCTTGGTTTTTCCACACGCTTCTTGCGACCCTGTTGACTATTTTGAATGAAACGCTTGATTGTTCGATAATCACGCTTCAGAAGCTTTGCAATTTTAAGAGTGCTGCATCCCTCTGCAAGATATCTCACTATTTTTGACTTTTCTGAGCCTGTCAAGTCCTTCTTTTGACCCATTTTGCCAAAGGAAAGGAAGTTGCCTAATAATTATGCACACCTGATATAGGGTGTTGATGTCATTAGACCACACCCCTTCTCATTACAGAGATGCACATCACCTAATATGCTTAATTGGTAGTAGGCTTTCGAGCCTATACAGCTTGGAGTAAGACAACATGCATAAAGAGGATGATGTGGTCAAAATACTCATTTGCCTAATAATTCTGCACGCAGTGTAGTAGTTATATTCTTGTACATAGGAGTAGTATTATAGTAGTTATATTCTTGTACATAGGAGGCAGTATTATAGTAGTTATATTCTTGTACATAGGAGTAGTATTATAGTTGTTATATTCTTGTACATAGGAGGCAGTATTATAGTAGTTATATTCTTGTACATAGGAGCAGTATTATAGTAGTTATATTCTTGTACATAGGAGGCAGTATTATAGTAGTTATATTCTTGTACATAGGAGCAGTATTATAGTAGTTATATTCTTGTACATAGGGAGCAGTATTATAGTAGTTATATTCTTGTACATAGGAGCAGTATTATAGTAGTTATATTATTGTACATAGGAGCAGTATTATAGTAGTTATATTCTTGTACATAGGAGGCAGTATTATAGTAGTTATATTCTTGTACATAGGAGCAGTATTATAGTAGTTATATTCTTGTACATAGGAGCAGTATTATAGTAGTTATATTCTTGTACATAGGAGCAGTATTATAGTAGTTATATTCTTGTACATAGGAGCAGTATTATAGTAGTTATATTCTTGTACATAGGAGTAGTATTATAGTAGTTATATTCTTGTACATAGGAGGCAGTATTATAGTAGTTATATTCTTGTACATAGGAGTAGTATTATAGTAGTTATATTCTTGTACATAGGAGGCAGTATTATAGTAGTTATATTCTTAACCATATTTCTTTTTATTGAAAGAAAAAGCAGAGGCTAAACGCCCATACATGACTACATCACAGTGACAAGGAATCACAATATGAGTCCCACATTTACATCATGCATAGACATCATATACAATCACAATTATCAAACATAAAATAAAATTCAGACAAGGGTTGGGAGACAAAGGGGGGGAACACACAAGAGGGGAAGGAGCGGGGAGAACAGGGAGATGGGAGATTCTGCTCTGCTAAGCAAAGTTTCTGTAAGTTTTCCATGGAGACCATAGTTTTAAGAAGCGGGAACGTGAGTTAGTTTCCCAGTGTGCCAGCTCCTCAAAACGGTAGATCTGGTCTACCTTGTCTATCCACATTAGGGTGGTCGGGGGAGAGTCAGTTTTCCATAGAAAAGGAATAAGCAGCTTAGCTGCCGTGAGCAACATGGTCGGGAGGTTATCCTTAGCAGGGGTGAGGGTTGTATTTGGGCACCATAACAAAATAAGTTTAGCATCCAGAACTATCCTAGAATTGCAAATTTGGTTGATCAATGGCTCAATTGATTTCCAAAATGTCTGGATTTTCCGACAAGACCACCAAATATGCGACAGGGAACCAATTTCCAAGCCGCATCTCCAACAAGCTTCTGGAACTTCCGGGTTCAACTTGTGTAAGAACTCAGGCGTCTTATACCATCTACTGAGTAGTTTGAAAGAGTTCTCCTGAATCCTCACACAGCGGTTAAAGCCATGTGAATGTGCCAAAATAAAGGCTCTTTCCGGCTCCGTGAGGCACAAAGAGAGCTCCCTCTCCCAGGAGGTCAGAAAACGGAGCTCCGGGGGGAGTGAGGAGAGTATTTCTTTATACATCTGAGACAGCGGTCTAGTGGCGGGTTTAGTGGCCATGACCTTCTTTTCAAGCCAAGATAAAGAGCTGTTAACAGGTAGGGACCTAACACCCCCTGTAATATCTCTCTTAAAGTCAGCCAGATGGAAAAATGGCGCAGTCTTGACCTCGGGGAGGCCCAGCAACAAATCCAAATTCAAGCTGCCATCCGGTAAGAGGACATCCCGCAGAAATTTGCCAGCGAGCCTAGGCCAAATACCGGAGGGGCTTAAGATGGATGGATGGAGGTAGTTTTGTAGCAGTTGCAGTGGCATACCTGGGTTAGGAAAGTTGAATGTTTGAGATTGGACCATTTTAGACCACTCTACCAGCATACCCTTCCAGACCAGGGAGGATGCATAATGGTTAGCCGAAAAGGCTCGGACACCCCACAGGGTGAGCTGATCTTGGTTAGTGAGCAGCGCAGACTCCAGGCGAGAGCAAGGGGAGTTGGATTGACGAGACATAGCTGCTACGCATCTACAAAGTTGTACTGCAGTATAATAAACCTTAACATCTGGCATCCCAAAGCCTCCAAGCTTCTTATCCCTAGTGAGGACTGAATAGGCAATACGAGGAGATTTGCCATTCCAGAGGAAGCGAGTGAACACCCGGCGTACTTCTGCGAAATATGAGTTTGGTAGCCAAATAGGGAGGGCCTGTAGCAGATATAGGAATTTGGGGAGGATAAAGGTTTTAAGGTAATTTTTCCTACCAACCCACGATACGAAAGGTAGTTTCAAGGTCTGGAGGTGGGTACGAACTGACTGAAGCAGCGGCGTGTAATTGAGTGAGGCCAACTCATGAATATTGGCCGATATACGTGTCCCTAGGAACGTAATGTCCCTGGATGCCCAAACAAATGGAGTGTCGCGCTTAAGCGTATTAATCACAGCTTGGGAGCATGAAATATTAAGTGCCATAGACTTCCCATAATTAATTTTAAAATTAGATACGAACCCAAAGTTCTCAAATATATTCAATAACTTAGGTAAGGCCTCTCTGGGGTTAGATATTATAACCAAAAGGTCGTCCGCAAATGCTGCAGTAACATGGGTGCCGGCGCCCACTTGGAGGCCCTTTATATCTGGGTCCGCCCTAATCTTGCACAGAAGAGTCTCCATCACCAACACAAATAATGCCGGAGACAGGGGGCACCCCTGCCTTGTCCCATTAGTGATGCAAAATGGAGGGGATAACGTACCATTAACTTTGACCACGGCAGAGGGGGCCGAGTATAAGGTGTAAATGGCAGCAATAAACTGATCAGAGAGACCAAACCTCGCCAGGGCCCGAGACATAAACTGCCAGCTGACCCTGTCGAAGGCCTTCTCCGCATCAGTGCTCACCAACACTAAAGGTTTCACAGATTTCTTGGCCCTGTGAATAAGGTGAAGAAGCCGAATCGTGTTTTCCGACCCCTGTCTGCCGTGGACAAAGCCCACTTGCTCTCCATGGACAATGTCGGGAAGTACATCCTGAAGTCTGGTAGCTAAGATTTTCGCCCACCACTTCACATCAGTATTGAGCAAGGAGATCGGCCTATAATTACTGCAGCAAGTCGGGTCCTTATTCTCCTTATGTAAGACTGTAATGTGCGCCATTAAGGAATGAGGGGCAAGGGAGCCTCCAGAGAGGAGGTGATTGCACAAATTCTTAAAACGGGGGATAAGGATATCCTGGAAGGATTTGTAGTAAATAATGGGAAACCCATCCGGGCCCGGGCTTTTACCCGAGGGGATGGACCTGAGCACCTTATGGATTTCAGAGTCAGTAACCGGTCTAGTTAAGTGGGCCGCTTTTGTTTGGGATATGGAAGGAAGGTCCAGAGACTGTAGGAATTTGTCCGTGGCGTCTGAGAGGACACCAGGGGTGGCCCCGTTGGGGGGAGGTAGGTTATACAGAGCCTCATAAAAGGTGCAGAAAGCCTTGGCGATATCAGGGGTGGATTTATGCACCTTCCCGTTCGGGTCTTTAATAGAGGAAACAAAGGAGTCAGAGAATTGCTTCTTTACTATGGCTGACATCAATCTGTTTCCTCTATTTCCATGGGCGTAGGCCTTAAACCTGGAACGCAGTACCAGCTTTGCCGAAGTGACATTTAGCATATTTTTTAGATGTGTCCTAGCATCCGTGAGTTCTGCTAAGGTATGAAGGGCCTGTGATTCCTTGTGCGAGGATTCAAGGCGGGCAATTTTTGTCAATAGAGCATCTAAAGCCTGCGTCCTCTGTTTTTTCACATAAGCCCCTAAGGCAATGAGTTCCCCCCTTAACACTACCTTATGAGATTCCCATAATATGGAAGGGGAGGGAGGGGAGTCGGGTGCATCATTTAGCGTAAAAAACTCAGAGATGGAGGCTTTAATCTTAGAAGCGTGAACGGGGTCCAAAATCAAAGTGTCATTTAGACGCCATAGACGTTCCTTTTTCTGAGGGTCAGACAGGGAAAAGTGGATGATAACAGGAGCGTGGTCAGAAAGTGTAATGGGACCTATACGGGCTCCGGAGACATTACGCAGATGTGACTCAGAGAGGAATAAGTAATCTAACCTGTGAAAGGAAGTCTTGGCATGGGAATAATAGGAAAAATCCCGGCCGTTGGGGTTTAGTGAGCGCCATACATCTAAGACCTTCAGTTTCTTCAGAGAGATTTTCAACCGTCTCAGGAGCCTATAAGAAACAGAAGGTCTGCCTGTGGAAGTATCAATGGCAGGGTCTAGGGCCACGTTGAAATCACCCCCCAGAACAAGCAATCCCTCTGTGAACGAGGAAAGAAGGCTTAAGGTTTGAACGAGCCATGGGACTTGGCCTCCATTAGGGGCATACAAATTGGCAAAAGTCACAGGAGACTCACCTAAAACACCTTTCACAAAGAGGTATCTGCCCTCTGGGTCCACAGCAGTAGCAGAGTGTTTGAAGGGGAGGCTTCTGTGCACAGCCACACTAACCCCCCTGCTGGCGGTGCTATAGGTACTGTGGAACCATTGGGCAAACTTCCTAGGGGGAAGGTTAGGAACCTTACCCGATTTAAAGTGAGTCTCCTGTAAGAAAGCCACTGAAACTTTGTCCCTCAAAAGAAGGGAGAGAGTCTGGGACCTTTTGCATGGCTCGTTCAAACCATGTACATTTAAAGAAGCAACTACAATAGATGCCATTGCATTAGTAAATCACACAGATGCCTACACAGAATAACCATGGAAATGCTTAGTAGCACACAGTGGTTCAGAGCAGAGAAAGGGAAGGTAGAAAGGAGGGATAGACAAAACACAACAAAATAATAAAACAGTGAAATAACAAACCGGTAATAAACCAGCACAGAAAACATGAGATCTGTAGAGAAGTAAATGCTTCACTTATCGTCAGCTCAGACAGGGTTGAGCTGGCGAGGGGGCAAGTAAAGCACCTTGCGGTCTCTAACAATGGACCAACAAAAATATGTCCAGCACAGGAATCTTGCCGGTCCCTGCCCTGCATAGGGGTAACGATACCTGCAACAACAGGAGCAATGTCCAGAAAAAACAAAGGAGAGTTTCCTTATCGTCCTGTCATGTAAAACAGATCAGTGGACATAGAACAGCAGGAGAGGAAAACTCTTCCTAGGTCGTCATGCGTTTAGGAAATGGCGATCAGGTGGGGCTCTTATCCATCCTACCCCTTCCCAGACGGTCAGACTTTCCAGCCGACACCTTCTGCCAGTTAGCAACACGAGGGGGAGCTGGTAGGGGGCCATCCTGGTCGGCCGGGAGCCATGAAGGAATGTCCACAGGGGGTACTCCAAGCGCTTCCCAGACAGAGGCCAGATCTTGAGGAGAACGAACGGTAAGTAATTTACCATTTCTGGAAATCGCCAACCCGAAAGGGTACAACCAACGGAAAGGAATCGCTGATTTCTTCAAGACATCTAGAAGAGGCCGCAACAGGCGCCGTTTGGCCAAAGTAGACGGAGCCAGGTCTTGAAACATCTGGATCGGTGCATGTTCGTACTCCAAGGCTTCCGATTCCCGCTGTTTCTGTAGGAGGGCCGCAGTGTCGACAAAGCTCAGTAAGCCACAGATCACATCCCGCGGTGGTTCCTGCGGCTTTGGTCTAGGGCGTAGTGCCCTGTGTATACGCTCGATCACTATTACGGCCGCCCTCTCTGCGCCCAGTAGGCTTGAAAATATTTCGCGCGCAACCGACGGCAAGGCCTCCACCGCATGCGATTCCGGTAGGCCCCGTATGCGGATATTCCGCCTGCGACTGCGGTTCTCCTGGTCTTCTAGTTTCAGGTATGCTTCATTCAATAAGGCCTTGTGGGTCGCTAACACATCTGCGGTTTTACTTTCGTACGCCATGATGTCTTCTTGAGCAGACTCCAGGGAAACGACTCTCTGGCCTAAGTGTTTCAAGTCGTCTTTAATGTCAGATAAGCCTTGCTTGAGAGGTGAGAGAGCTGAATCTAGGACTCTCTTAAGGGTCCGTTCAGAAAGCGGTGGGTCGCGTGGGCGTCTGTCTGAAATATCAGAGCCACTTCCCGCGTCCGAGAGGTCTCCTGCATCGGAGTCGTGGGTAATGGATGCCGCCATGTTAGGGCCTCTCTGCACCGCGAGCCTCGGAGTTTTCCTGAGGAACTTTTCCATTTCTGGCTGCTTAGAGTGTAGTGGGGTCGTCTCTGAACTGCCTCTGGACTTGTCCTTGCCAGTCTTCCCCATATTAGTGCAAATTATAGCTTAATTTAGGGCAAATGAGCCGGAATGCTGGAGGAGCTCAAGCTCGTGCGGCCATTCAGCAGCGTGGCTCGGCTCCGCCCCCTATAGTAGTTATATTCTTGTACATAGGAGCAGTATTATAGTAGTTATATTCTTGTACATAGGAGAAGTATTATAGTAGTTATATTCTTGTACATAGGAGCAGTATTATAGTAGTTATATTCTTGTACATAGGAGGCAGTATTATAGTAGTTATATTCTTGTACATAGGAGCAGTATTATAGTAGTTATATTCCTGTACATAGGAGCAGTATTATAGTAGTTATATTCTTGTACATAGGAGCAGTATTATAGTAGTTATATTCTTGTACATAGGAGGCAGTATTATAGTAGTTATATTCTTGTACATAGGAGCAGTATTATAGTAGTTATATACATGTACATAGGAGGCAGTATTATAGTAGTTATATTCTTGTACATAGGAGCAGTATTATAGTAGTTATATTCTTGTACATAGGAGCAGTATTATAGTAGTTATATTCTTGTACATAGGAGGCAGTATTATAGTAGTTATATTCTTGTACATAGGAGCAGTATTATAGTAGTTATATTCTTGTACATAGGAGCAGTATTATAGTAGTTATATTCTTGTACATAGGAGCAGTATTATAGTAGTTATATTCTTGTACATAGGAGCAGTATTATAGTAGTTATATTCTTGTACATAGGAGGCAGTATTATAGTAGTTATATTCTTGCCCACCTTCATTTTCCTTTAATACTGGATATTTCATTACCTTTTAGAATGTGTACAGCAGAAAATATGCCGATTATCACTGTCCACCATCACTACTGGACCTAACCAGTTTAGTGTAGAGGCTGGATGGTCAGTTTTACAAATTTACTGTATTTCTAATTCATACTGTCAGTATTTTCACTCAGATTTTACTCCCCACTCCCACATATTCACCAGTCTTATGCACGCTCATTTACCCATAAAGCGGAAATAATGGGTTATGACTGAAATCCTGACAAGATGCCAGAGAAGATCAAGGTGAAGACAAGGACCTGCAGCCATTCAGGTCCATGGCAGTTTTATGCACTGTTTTGTGATGGATGGTCTTGATGCTTGTACCTAAGGCCTCCATGATTGACCTCCCCGGCTGCCACCATGCTGCAAATGTCAAGGAGGCAGAGGGCAAGAGGCACAGAAATCCAGTCATGGGTGAAGAACTGCAGCCAGCCTGGAGCAGCAGTGCTAGCCCTGCTCTAACATGCCCGGCTCGTGACATGGGGAGGCAGCTAAGCGTTTTTGTGCCCCCAGGCCTGTGTGTGATGGGCGGCTCCATAAGTACATCAGGGAGATTTAAACACCATTCCCATGAGTCACATCTTACTCAGCGGTGACAGATCTTTGCCACAGGCAGCTCAGGACACTCCATTTAACCTGCTGCTTGCTGGAAAAGTGGGAAATACCTGCGCCAGGAGCCGCAGAAAAGCCCTGCGGCAGCCAAACGGTTAAATGCATGGGGTCCCCTTCAGCGTTCACCATTAGACATCACTGGGCTTTGATGCAATGGTTGCACTAGGTCAGACAGGACATAAAAAGGATGCTTCTCTGCTGATGAAGCCCTAATCACTTCTTTGATTTATTGAGATGAGTCCCTTGATTCCGGGAGCCAGCTCCATCAATGGGGACATTAATCTTTCATTACATGGACAGACACATCAGGAACAAAAGGGAGATGTAATCACCTCAATGAGATAAAGGATGAGGGAAGCTCATGACAAGATGCCTCACAGCGACGTATGCATGGGAAAGAACCTGGGCTGGAGACTAGAGAACTCCTCCAAGAGGAATCACTGCCTGCATATACATTAGGGGGTTAACCACTAAAAGGAATCACTACCTGCATAGGCATTAAGGGGTTAACCACTAAAAGGAAACACTACCTGCATATGCATTAGGGGGTTAACCACTAAAAGGAAACACTACCTGCATATGCATTAGGGGGTTAACCACTAAAAGGAAACACTACCTGCATATGCATTAGGGGGTTAACCACTAAAAGGAAACACTACCTGCAGATACAAAAAGGGGTTACCACTAAAAGGAAACACTACCTGCATATGCAAAAAGGGGTTACCACTAAAAGGAAACACTACCTGCATATGCAATTAGGGGTTAACCACTAAAAGGAAACACTACCTGCATGTGCAATAAGGGGTTAACCACTAAAATGAATCTCTACCTGCATATGCATTAAGGGGTTAACCACTAAAAGGAAACACTACCTGCATATGCAATTAGGGGTTAACCACTAAAAGGAAACACTACCTGCATGTGCAATAAGGGGTTAACCACTATAATGAATCTCTACCTGCATATGCATTAA
Organism: Bufo bufo; assembly: GCF_905171765.1. Lineage (NCBI taxonomy): Eukaryota > Metazoa > Chordata > Amphibia > Anura > Bufonidae > Bufo > Bufo bufo. The sequence goes on along the minus strand of NC_053395.1, from coordinate 221,779,152 downwards.
GGGGTTAACCACTAAAAGGAATCACTACCTGCATAGGCATTAAGGGGTTAACCACTAAAAGGAATCACTACCTGCATAGGCATTAAGGGGTTAACCACTAAAAGGAATCACTACCTGCATAGGCATTAAGGGGTTAACCACTAAAATGAATCACTACCTACATATGCAATAAGGAGTTAACCACTAAAAGGAAACACTAACTGCATAGGCAATACGGGGTTAACCACTAAAAGGAAACACTACCTGCATGTGCAATAAGGGGTTAACCACTAAAAGGAATCACTACCTGCATATGCAATAAGTGGTTAACCACTAAAAGGAAACACTACCTGCATGTGCAATAAGGGGTTAACCACTAAAAGGAATCACTACCTGCATGTGCAATAAGGGGTTAACCATTAAAAGGAAACACTACCTGCATATGCAATAAATAGTTAACCACTAAAAGGAATCACTACCTGCATATGCAATAAGGGGTTAACCCCTAAAAGGAATCACTACCTGCAAATCCTATAAGGGACTCCCTTTAAACAGCGGCCACTTGTGTATTCTACAGAGCAGTGATCTCCAACCACAACAGGGGTTACCTACTGAAAGGACATACTGACTGTCTATAGATCACATCTGGTCTGGTGGTTGCCCCCAGATCAACAAGGCTGAACCCCCTCTCCCCAAGGACCCCCTAGAAGCCGTCTGGTCTACCCTTATGACTTGTATTCTGTTTCTCTCACTGTGGTTTTACCAATATTGCAACCATTTCTTGCTATTCTCTTTTATGTCTACAGCATCCCAGCGGTTCAGTGTGTCTCCATGGTAACAGACTACAAACAAACAATGTGCAGTCTGATCCTGCAGTCTTATTCCCTCCCTTTCGTCCCTTAAAGGCCATTTATATGGGCCGAGAATCCGCCACATAATCGTTCCCATACTGTGGAGGAGATCGCTGCCTGTTAATGTGTCTCCTCCACTGACGAGCAGGCAATTACCGGAAAGGAACGCTTCCTCTCCGACAATCGCCTGCAAAATTGGCCCGTGTAAAAGGGGCCTTTATTTCTCACAGACGTAGAATATCTGGCAGAATCAGGTTGCAGGAGTCGTCCCAGTACAGGCGAGCGCTCTCATACTGGAATGTCGTGCGGCTGTGTGGGATCAGTCACTGGGGTCATTTACGACGGGTGCTAGCATACAAAAAGTTGCAAAAGACCCCATTGTCCAACTTTATTAACGGCTGTGTGACAATATTTTGTCGCAATGCTTCCCACTTGGGGGGTGGGGGGGGGACTAGGCTGCGGCAAATTCACTAACATTTATGGAAATTGCATAAATGTTGGCGAAAAACGACTCCAGTCAGGGGCAGGCGCAGATTACGCTCCAGGTCCACGGACTGCACCTCATGATGAGGCTTGCCTCTCGTCATAAATTAGGTGCTTCCTCTGGCAGCGCAGGCGCTATGAACGACGGGCGTAAAAAGCTAGTCTTTGATAAATGACCCCTAATGTTTCCATTCACTGACAGAAAGTGCACACTATATAAACATATTGGCAAGAATGTAGCAAAAGCTTCAGTTCCAGTTTTCTGGCCCAGTAAAGTTGCACATTTTTGTACCAGCCGCATTTTGTGCTGAAACGTGTGACTTTTTGCACTTCTTGAGAAAAAATGGGTGGGAGGGGGAGCGGCCTACGCGGCCTAGCAAATGTACCTATATACTATAACTTAGACCTGGAATCGACACGAGCTAGCTTCTATGTGCTAGAGGCGGTTTTGGTCCTCTTAGGCACAAAAGCTACCGCCCTGGAAACATTCTGCGTTGGTTTCTTGCAGTAAGGCTTCGTTCACACCTGCGCGGCTTCCGTCTCAGAATTCGTTACAAATAGCGGAGAAAAAAAGTCCTTCATAGCCTCATATATGTCTCCCCCTCCTCCTGTGCACTTTCTGACAGCAGAGAATAGATGTGGGAAGCATGGTCGACTACACAGTACCCCACGCAGAGATGTGCAGACATTGTGTCTGAGGACAGCAACCGCCATGGACTACCCCCCCCCACTCCACGCTGATACACACAATGGGGCTATAACTCATAGGTGAAGCTGCGTCATTCACCCACACAAGCGAGCGCTCTCATCATTATGACTGGATGTTATACCTGCCTACACAGGTGATATATTACACTCTGCTGAGAATGCACAGACCCAGCCAGTAGTAGTGACCCTGGGCCGCCAACTCCTCCTGCTATTCCTATGTACCACACGTGTATGGGCAAAATGGATAGAAGTGCAAAAATGAATCTGCAAGACAGCGGTTCTGTCTTTCCTCAGCTCCCTCTCCCTGGTAAAACCCTTCACTCGCTGCGCAGAGACCTGTGATTTCTGTGGAGTAACATAGTAACATAGTAACATAGTACATAAGGCCGAAAAAATACATCAGTCCATCCAGTTCGGCTGTTATCCTGCAAGTTGATCCAGAGGAAGGCAAAAAACAAACCCTGTGAGGTAGAAGCCAATTTTCCTCACTTTAGGGGAATAAAAAATTCCTTCCCGACTCCAATCAGGCATCAGAATAACTCCCTGGATCAACGATCCCTCTCTAGTAGCTATAGCCTGTAATATTATTACACTCCAGAAATATATCCAGGCCCCTCCTGAATTCCTTTATTGTACTCCCCATCACCACCTCCTCAGGCAGAGAGTTCCATAGTCTCACTGCTCTTACTGTAAAGAATCCTCTTCTATGTTTGTGTACAAACCTTCTTTCCTCCAGACGCAGAGGATGTCCCCTCGTCACAGTCACAGTCCTGGGTAAAAATAGCTGATGGGAGAGATCTCTGTACTGACCCCTGATATATTTACTGTACTGACACTGGTTTATACAGCTTAGTTTGCTGTTCACTAAAATTCCTAGGTCCATTTCCATGTCAGTGTTACCGAGTGTTTTACCATTCAGTATGTACGGGTGACTTGCATTATTCCTTCCCATGTGCATAACTTTACATTTGTCAGTGTTAAACCTCATCTGCAACTTATCTGCCCAAGCCTTCAATCTATCCAGATCCCTATGTAGGCGTATACTGTCCTCTGTAGTATATATACAGTATACTGTCCTCTGTAGTATATATACAGTATACTGTCCTCTGTAGTATATATACAGTATACTGTCCTCTGTAGTATATATACAGTATACTGTCCTCTGTAGTATATATACAATATACTGTCCTCTGTAGTATATATACAGTATACTGTCCTCTGTAGTGTATATACAGTATACTGTCCTCTGTAGTATATATACAGTATACTGTCCTCTGTAGTATATATACAGTATACTGTCCTCTTCAGTGTAAATTACTTTACACAGTTTAGTGTCATCTGCGAAAATTGATATTTTACTATGCAAGCCTTCTACAAGATCATTGCGCCAATCCTGTGGGACATTCCCTGTCAGTATAGAGTCCTTAAATATCAGAAATAAGGGTCTGGCTATGACATTACTTAATTCCCTTAGGATACGGGGGTGTATGCCATCTGGTCCTGGCGATTTGTCTATTTTAATCTTTTTAAGTCGCTGTTGTACTTCTTCCTGGGTCAGACAGGGCATATTTAATGAGGAATTTACTTTTACATTCTGCATTTTATCTGACAGTTTATTTTCCTCAGTGAATACAGTGGAGAAAAAAATATTTGACAGCTTTGCTTTCTCCTCGTCGCTCTCTGCGACTCCCCCCTCATTACTCTTTAAAGGGCCGACAACTTCAGATTTATACTATTTAACATTTATATAATTGAAGAACATTTTAGGGTTAGTTTTACTCTCTTTGGCAATTAATCTCTCGGTCTCTAGTTTGGCCGCGTTGCGTGATATCAGTTACCATACATTTATCTCTCCATCAGGGATGAAGCAGACGGAGCAGGGTCTTCACCCTCATTTACAGCCCGTAGGAACACAAGATTTTGTTTTCAGACGTGAAAGTGGTTAGCTTGTGGGTCCAGGTTGCTGCTGTCTTCCCCCTGCGAACTGCCTTGTGTGCTTTCCTCCCCACCTATAGCTTTTGTGATCTACCTTCCTTGTAACCTTCCCCTCTCCATACATCTGCGTTGTACAATCTCAGCTCCCTCCCTGCTGCTATCTGTAAAGCCTGTGGCATCCGTGGTTTTCACAGACCCATAGGCTATAATGGGCGTTATGAATCCGTGAACACGGACAAAATAGAGAATGCTTCGAGCTAAAAACAGACCCACGGACCGTGGTAAAAAACTGATGTGTGAGTACACACATTAAAATGAATGGGGACGTGTGCTGTCTGTGGAGACCACGTCTATGATCCACTAACGTGCGAATGAGGCTTAATATCGAGAGAAGGGAGGGGAAGAGCACAGAGAGCCATCATGAACAGGAGCAGACCTAAGGATTCACGCCAGATTCAGCAGCACCAGCTAGGTGAAGGATCTACACTGTGCAGAAGCTAAATGATAGGAAATTTTCAATGAAAATTACTCAAAAAGTTTTTAAATTTTGCATTTAGGAAACAAATGAAAAATATATAAAATAAATAAAAATCTGTACAAAGGTGGCCACAGCACTAATATCAGTATACCAGAGGATTAAAAACCTGAATTCATGAAACTCCAGAAGAGATCCTGAAATTCAATTAGACCCAGGGCCGGGTAAGGTGGGAGCAAACTAGGCAATTGCCCTGGGCCCCCATCACCAAAGGGGCCCCCTTCCAGTCAGTGGTGGATGACGTTCGGGTCGGCAGCCCCGGGTCCAGCACCGCTGGGGGGCCCAACGCCGACCCGAACGCCCACATACTGCGGTGGGGCACGGGAGCGCATAGATCCCTGCCCCGCCGCTGATCACCGCCATAGGCTTCAGGCCTAGTAGGCCTGAGGCCTATGCGGTAGTGAAATCCTGACGCAGGCGTGCATGATGACGTCATTGCGCGCGCCTGTGCCGGGATGCAGTGCAGTGAAGTGTTTTATTTTATGTGGCAACTTTGGGGTACACAGGAGGACATGTGAAGAGACAGTACATCGGGGGAAATTGCAGTATGGGGGCAAATTACTATGTGGGGGAAAAATATTATGGTCGGATTACTGTGTGGGTGCAAATTATTATGGGAGGGATTACTATGTGGGGGCAAATTATTATATGGGGCAATTTGAGGGAAACTACTGTGTGGGGGCAGTGTGGGGCAAACTGTGTGGGGGCAGTGTGGGGGAAATTACTATGGGGGAATTACTATATGGGGGCAGCGTGGGGGGCGTTGCTATTGGGGAGGCACTGTAGGGGCAATTCTATTATTTCTGGGGACACTATACAGGGATTTTTGCCTGGAGCACAATATAGGGTGTTATTATTACTGGGGGTCTCTAGGGGACATTATAACTGCTGTGGACACTATAGGGACATTTGGGGTAATTTATCAAACTGGTGTAAAGTAGAACTGGCTTAGTTGCCCATAGCAGCCAATCAGATTCCACCTTTCATATTTGACAGCTGTTTTTGAAAACGAGTTCTACTTTACACCAGTTTGATAAATGACCCCAATTATGTCTATTAGGGTCACTATTTTTTCAGCAGTACAGTACCTTGGGCATTGGGGGGCACAACGGGCACAGTGTTGGGGGTGGCAGCAGGATGACACTGTGGGGACACCAGGATGGGGGGGAGAAATCTAACGTGTCTGTGTTACAAACTGTAGAGACGAGATGTGGCTGAAAGAATTTGTCATGGCGGTCTGGGTCAAACGGAGGAGAAGAGGAAAGAGAAGGTCTACATGACAGGAGATGTCCCTGGATGTAAGAGGTTTGTGGACACTCTGACATGTAGAAAGTGTTTTTTTTTAAAGCAAAGTTACACTATACTTGTTTGTCTTTCCAACCTGCTTCTTGTTTTTTCAGTTAAAAGGTTTACCTGGGAATTTGATGTGGACGGTCTGTCCTCAGGATAGGTCATCAGATCAGTGGGGATCCGACTCCTGACACCCCCGCTGATCAGCTGTTTGAAGAGGCCACGGCGCTCACAAGATCTCCGGTGAGCACTGCGCTCTCTTTATAGTTCACCAAGCCCAGCGCCGTACATTAGACAGCAGCCATGCTTGGTACTGCAGCTCATCTCCTTTCACTTGAATGGGACTGAACTGCAACTACTGTAGGCCATGTGATGGCCATGTCTGCCATGGAAAAACCATGTGTAATCCGCAATCAGTGCAGGCAGGCTATGTGTGAGGGTGTTGTTTGTGCAATATTTCTTTTGGGGCCCCACTTAAAATTTTGCCCAGGGCCACACTTTGTCTAAAACCGGCCCTGATTAGACCCCTACATTTATCAGATCCCAGACTGCAGATCCCTAAATTATTAGAACCCAGACCATCCTCAGACAAGGAAGCAGATTTAGACAGGTGGGACTCTAGACCACACGGGCTCAGGCGGGATGACGAATCTGGTGCAGGGACAGGCACTTTTCAGACTCTAGTGGCGAGTTTACATTGAAACAGATTTTGACGCCAGCATTGTGGTCTTAGACCATTCCTCTTTTCCCACAAATCCCCAACCCTTTACACAACACATTATCAAATCTGGGCCAAGCTGTCTACATTTTCAGACCCCAGACCAGACCCTTGAATTACCAGACCCCAGACTAGACACCATTATTATAAGAGCTCATACAAACAGTGTGGGACTGGCGTACCAGAGGACCCCCTGGTGGACCCAGGGTCTGATACCATAGTGAGCCCCAAAAGTGCAGGATTTTTTTTTTTGAGAGGATGATGTGTCCCGGGCCGGGCAGCAGAGAAGGTCCAGCCTTAGGGCAGCCGCACACAGCATCCTGGAGCTGCTAGCATAAGGACTAGGAGCTGGGCTGGAAGGTCCGGGCCCGCAGCGGGGAAGAAGGGAGCAGCTAACTTTCCCTCCTGCTTGGCTTTCCATAGGGATGAATACACATGGAACATGAGACATAACTGCATTAAGAGAAAGATACAAAATAACATCACTTCCATCCATTGTAAATACCTGTAACTGTAGAAATTAAAGATCCCTGCTTGTTGTCAGTGAATGGAAACCTTATTGTTTGCATCCAGAGGCTGCACACTTGTACTGAGCTAATATTTCTCATGTGGTTTGTTAAAATTGTATCCAATCTAAGCAAACCCGTCCTAGTTTTATTTAAAAAAATTATTAAAAACTAAATAACCCCCAAATGCAAACCACGACTGAACCCGGCCTAAGAGGATTCATCCTGTTTGCATGTAATATAGTAGACTTCCGTACAAATACTTCACCGGGAACTGGTTAGTAACTCACTATCATCATCATATAAAGACCTACAGATGTAGCAGAGCTGAACTTGTCAATGTAGCAGAGCTGTGCGCACGGATGGGAAGAAGAAACAGCAATTATTTCTAAATCACTCAATCTTCTTGATAACAATCTTCTGATATAGCCTGATTGCTAAGAATTCTAGAGCACTAGCGCTCCCATGTGGTCGCTCACGTTACTGCGGGCCCCGTGTTTTCTTCTATTCTGCAGACATAAGTGATCTTATGAGAGCAAATCCTTCCAAGGACCAATAAAATATTAACCGTTGAAGCAAATCCCTAAGATAAATGTTACAAGTTGACGGGATTAGTTTTCAGATGACTTCGCTTTAAAGCTCCGCGCAGCCTGAAATGATCAGAACTGTCACAGCCTCAGGTAAAAGGGTTAAAGACGTCTGATTACCGCAGCAAAATCTTATTAAAATTCCTTGCATGGGGTTCTGAGGATAAGTGTATTTTCTATTTGTCTTAAACAATTATGTTGGCAATTTTATTTCACCCGCGCCCGGAGCAGCCGAGCACAGCCTCTGGAAATAATAAGCCAAATGAAAGAGTGATTTTTAATATAACAATGGCGCGCCTGTCTGCAGGAGCCAGGAATTCTGCGTTATCAATCACCTGCGCATATTACTTCTGCAGGGACAGGTCCCAGAGAAGAATGCCGGGGTGCAGAGGGGACCCATAAATCAAACCCCTAAAATATCATTCATCAAAAGCTGAAAAAACCCAT